>NW_009186921.1:37945-62061 GCF_000690835.1 Fulmarus glacialis | reverse complement strand
CTGCGCTGGATCCCACCTGCAGAGCTCAATTTCTCCGAGTGCTCTGAAGGCAATAAAAGCTTTCCTATTTTTTAATAAGCTTGCATTTTAAATCACTTCATACATATATATGTATATGTGTGTGTATATATATATCTCAAAACATAAAACCAATTGAATTTCTCAGTGAGGATTAAAAAAATGGAAATACCTAAGATTACATACCCACATCACAAGCCAGTTCATCTCCTCAGAACTTCAAGTTCAAAAATTCACAGGAAGGAGTTTGATAAGCAAATTTAATGACTTTGCACAGACGTATCCACCTCCTTTTACACCGCTTGTGATCAGATGACAGGCACTCACTCCTTGCTAGACTTTTTATGTGCTTGCTCATTTGCATGCACTCCAGAATTACCCATTAAAGGCTGCCTTTTTTTCTCAAAAAATTTTTGCCTCTGATAAATGGCCACCTCCGCTGGCCTGACTTCATGACAGTCCTTGCTCCTGACAGTTCAACTTAATTAATCTATTTAATTTATTGATCAAGCCCATGGCAAAGGAGTATTCCCCATTAAATAGGATTTTTATCATCTTGAGTTATATGACTAAAGGCCTTCCTAAAATCTGAAATTTAGTTAGCAGCTGACATGCTGTCCATCCAAAAAGCCACTCATGAAGAGGAAAAGTTGGAGATTAAAAATGACTTGATGATTTTAAATAACGACCAGCAGGTTAGGCTATAAGCTGAACTATGGCCCGGTTGCCTATTTCACAAAAAAATACATTGCAAAACAATAATAAATCCTTGAAAAACTATTCTGAAGACTGTCTCTGCCATTGGACTATGCTCCATTACATTTGTGTGACTTGTAGCAAACCAGACAGTTCTATTTGTGCAAACTGTGGCAATTATTTCACTGAGAAAGTGCAGGTTATTTAGCGCTACAATACTTCTTGGATGACTTATTAATATGGATGTAAAACCTTCCAGTTAAAAATAAAACATACAAGGAAGCAAACTATAGGCTTAAGCAGATAAATAAAAGACCAGTGTAATCTTTAAATCTAAAAAGAACAAATCACGTCCAGATGAAGGACATTCAGGTAAGTCAATTCCCCTGCTGCCTAAGCCCCAAAGTGCTTGCCTCCTCCTTTACAATCAAATAACCAGAAGCCGTTATAAACTGGCAGGAAATTATAAGCCTAACCAGCCAGACCAGAAAGCTGACATATCACACACCCTACACGTTAGCCTTACTATCTGTGACCCGACAGTTCTCTGTACATCCACATCTGTTTGTAGAAAGATGCAAATGAGGCTTAACTCTTGCAGTAGCCTAGCCACTGGAGGATAATTAGAATAAATACTGTTTCTATGCTAATTACTATTTGTGTTTTTGCTATAAAACTGATTTGTTCAGGGAAGCTTGACTGAACAGGTAGGGACAGTTAGACTGGACAAAGGATAAATGGTCTCATCATAATTGCATACAATTTAATTTCTAGATATGAAATAGAAATCCTTTTTTTATGGGATGCTGGTCATATCATTTTAGCATTAATATGCTGGATACTTTACAAGCGTCGCTTCATTTCCTTGCTAATATATTTTTAAACTGGTGACAAGCAGGATGAAAACATTTTATATAAATCTGTCCAGCATCTGAAATCACTTTAGTTCTGTGAGCAGCAAGTTGGGGGAGAGACACCAATTGGTTAATGTGCGTATTTTCAGGATATTTTCCAACAGCATGTTTGGATCTACGTCTCTGTTCGCTCCAGAAGGGCATCTGTATTCCTGCAGGACCCCTTATCAGTGGTCACACCTCCTCCTCGAGGCAGGGAGTGCAGCAGCCGTTGCTCCTCTTCGGACCCCAGAGACAGAGTCTGCAGGCAAACTGAGCAGTCTCATCCAGATGGAAAAATCAGATGACAATCTTTTTTTATCCCAGTCTTGAGTCTGTCTAACTCTGGCAGGTAGCAGTCTAGGCTAACACATTATTATGCTTAATTCCTCTCATAGAACGGAAACCAACTGTTAGTATTTACCCTCCCTGTGGAAGTTTTATGAGGGACAGGTCCGGAGCCACGTGGCATTTCCTTCCATCTCCCACAGCTCGGACACCCTCCAACCTTTGGCTGCTGCATGCGTGCCCGCACTGCGCAGGGAGAGCTGGCAGTCCCCAGGGCACGGGGCTTCCCCACCAGAAGGGCTCACTGGTGCCACGGCCCTCGGCTCCGCAATTTTTATTACAGACCGCAGCGGCAGAGTTGCCTACCCCAGCTACATCTCTGCCAACGAAAGACAGCCGGTCCCGGTCCCCAGCATCGGCAGAGGCGCAGGGGGATCCTTCGATGGAAGCATACCGCACCTTCGGCCCCTCCTAACCCAAGCCCTCAGCGCTGAGGCTCCACAGCTCCGCCAAGCCCCGGCCCCACAGAGAGAGCCTAAGCTGGAGCTCCTGCTCACCATGAGCATCTGTGCTCACAAGTATGTTTAAGAAAATGGAATGCATGTGCATATTGCAAGCAGTTCTCTTTCTAATTTTTTGTCTCTGAACAGCTTTAACTTTATCTCCTAATTAAAACCCACACCGTTTTTAGTCTACAGATTCAGATAAAGAGAGAGAGGGGTCTGGAAGCTGTCTGTTGCTTTGCAATGAGATTTTAACACATTGCAAATCACATCACAAACATCCAAAAGTGCATTTGATTGTCCGTGGGGGGGTTCAGCCCTTTGAGGCCACCAAATCACTTCTGACAACAAAGAATATTCTGAAATTAATTTTGAAAGCTGTCTCTATTTTATTATGACAGAGGAAGCAAAAGGGACAGGTTATGCTTCTTTGCAGCATTTCTGTACCTGAGCAATGGAAGACGGATTCCTGCAGGACATTTGCACCGCTCCAGCACGGTGCAGGAGCATGGAATCAGACACGATCTCTTTTAAAGTAATTACATTTAAAGGTAGAGGTAGCAGGGCTTGATCTGTGACAAATGTATAATGTCGAGCATAAAAACTGGATGTGATCATATTAGAATCCACGGGACACTGCTTTTCTAAAAAGACAAAAGTAATTGCTCCTCTCCACCTCTCCCCACTTCCCCCAACCTTTGCTGAAGCAGCTCTGCATGCACACAAATTATACAGCAGTAAGTGCATCTGTATTAGCACACAGCTGACAACAGCCATCAAAATATGGCATCGCACTGTTATTCCAGTGGAACAACAATGAATATGCAGTGACAGACCCTGGCCCACATCTACACCGAAAAAACCTGCCCTGCTCCTCCTCTCAGCACATGCTTGTACATTCCCATGCCTGCTTTCCTTAGATACTCCTGCCCAGCAGCGAGAGGTTGGTATCAGATGCAGAGGAGACTTTGTCTTTCACTACAGACTCCCTCCTTAGAGCCAGGAGAAAGTTTGCTTGCCTTGTGGCAATTTAGCAAAGCGGGAAAACAGCATCTCTGTTACTACAGTACATACAAAGCACAAGTCACTTACTGCCTCTACTCACACCGCTGTAAACATTGACAATAACCCAGAATTCAAAGGTCTCACTGTTAGATGGAGCTCAAAGCGATTTGCAAGACCCAAAGCTGTCCCACGGCCAAGGCTTCAGCTTCGACCACAGCCTGCAAGTGCTCCTGCAGCAGAACCAATTTCTGGTACCCGCTGAAACATGGGCACGAGTTTATGTTGGTGAGGAAGGAGAGAGGGTTGGATGAATTTTCCGTTGCGAGTTCCTCCTGCAGTATACAAAGCTCACTTATGCCCAAGAGAACACAAAACAACCCAGACGTAGGAATCAGAGAGACATGATGTTAATAAACGAGATATAAAAATAAAAAGCTGTAAACAGCTGATTCTGCCTCATTGTGTCAAGGGCAAGTCTGGGGCAAAGACTACAGACCATAACCACCTGCATCATATAAGAACATGGGAGACTTTTCTTGTATGAAAACTTATAACTCAGTGAAAAGGACAGAGGTGCCATCTTTATATCATTATTTCAAAATCTTCTCATTCATAGCCCAAGCTACCCAAATGTAGGTGTCTTTGTTAAGCAGTTCAAAGCTTGGTCTACCTCCAGTTCTCACAATGGAATCTGCTTTCTGCTCACAGGCAGCATAAGCAATACTTTTGTATCCCAGTGGTATTTAAAAGCTACCTAGATCCCTAGATAAGTAAGTATATACTAAGTAAGTCAGGTGTTGCTCAGCTATCAAAAACTCCCCCAGTATTTCAGCTACTCAAGATACTTTTGCAAGAGTATTATGAGTTGTTCAAGCTTTTGTTATCTGAATTAACAGCACTGTAGTGTACATAAAATTATTATTTTTAATTAAGATGATAAAACGTTCTCAAGTTAGAGAAACACCCAATTTTTGTAATTAAAGTGATGCAGAAAAAAATTGCCTAAGTGATTCCAGAACTAAATTTCACAATAGTTATGCCATTTAAAAGTTACAGAGCTTGGAAACTAGGTTGCACTGTTAAGAGACTCTTTAATAATTCAAGACCTTTCAAGGTCAGAAAGAAAGCAGTGATACAGTGATTTCTCGTCTTGGAATTTAAAAGCTCAGTCCTCCCATATACATGCATATATATTCCAAGGGTTACCATGGGATCTGCAACAGTCAGGGTCAACATGTCAAGTCAGTGTATACAGCCCACTACTGTGTACCCGCAGCTTGACTCCAAAGCATCACTTTTTTTAATACTCAATTTGGCGCACCCTTGACAACAGGGCCAGGTAAGCTCTTCCCCCTCAAATTCAAGGCAATGCATTATCCAGTAGTAGTTGGAATAACCAGTAATTTTCTCCCTGGCTCCTCTGAAATGGGTATTCAGTACTAGTCTTCTCAAGATTTCTTTTTCACTGTAGAAGTGTAACTTAGCTCTAAGGTCTGTGGAACAGGAACCCTCTTTTTCAATACGTCTAGATGTCATTTAGTGTAGGAGGGACCTGATCTCTAACAGAAACCTTTAAGTGCTACTCCAAGAAAAACAGTAATAGTACCTATTGACTGTAGAAAAACAGAAGTAACTCCCAATTAACTGCCACTGAAGCACAGCTCCAGTTTGAGATTTGGTGGATTGAGTACTTGCATGGGAGTGTTCAAATCCCGAGCAATCAATCAGACCACTGCAAAAGTCATTTAGAACAAGCGAGAAAACTTTTGAGAATTACAGAGCAAACAACTGCACTAGTAAGCATAAGCATGAAAAAAAAAAAGCTTCTAATGCTTCATGGAGAGATACAGAAAAACGTATTGCTCCTTATAATAGTGGGCTAAAATAAAATGCACAAGGGGGCTACAGAAATTAAAATTAACATTTTGACACTTTCACAGAAGTGTTGGGCGAAGAAATGGGTGAGTGAAACCCTTCCTTATCTTGCCACACATTGCAATGTCTGCTTTGACAACTGGGTTTTGATGAAACCTTTCTTCCTTCTGCGCTAATATACCTGGGCTGATCCCTGTTAGAAAAGGATCGCTGAAAACAGTTTCGAGAGTCCAAACATGCAAGCTGACATTTATGCAATCAAAAACCAATCCTTCAGCTGTGTGTGGACACAGACTAGAAAAAGTACTGGCACACCTGAAAGCAAGTTCATATTCAAATTTAGACACATATTGATGGCAAATTATTGACACGACACCTTGTTCAATAAGGGAGATAACTCTCTGCTTTCAAGCAGTTCCCTGCGTATTTGGATTCTCTGTTCTGCCTCCGAAGACTGAAAAAACAGGTTCCCCCCCCGACCTGAGGTTAGGAAAAGCCCACTCCCCTTATAGAGAGAACAACTAGAAAGCAGTAGCACCAGGTACAAAATCAGTGCAAATACAAGAGGCACAATTCCAGCAGCTCCCTCTTTCCTGACTTTTACCACAGAATGAATAATACTGTCTGCAAGCTCTCTGTTAGTTAATTCGGTGTCTTTGTACTTTTTTAAAATGTAATTTCTGGTACATTTGTTTTTGCACTGATCTGTCAGTGTGTTGTACATAAAATGACAATTCAAGTCTCAAGCTATCAGCCTCTTTCTGCCAAGTAACAAATAGCGGATGCTTAAAAAAGTCTCATGGCATTCCAGAGAGCTAACGGATAATGAATCACAATCTCAGAAAAACTTAAAATTTTTTTTAAGCTCACAGGAGGAGGCTAGGTCACTGGGCTCAAGAAAAGAGAATTTTCATTTTTGAGTTTTAGCATAGGGTTTTCAAGCACCAGCAAAATCTTATTTTCACTTCGCACATCACATGGGGCTTTGTCATTAATTTGGACAAGATGTCAAAAGAGTAGAAAACAAGCTGTAACACCCTCCCCCAAGCTACTCTTTGCTGTTAGATTGAAAAGGCCGGGTTAACAAAGGTGCTAATAAAATGTTAGTGGTGTTTCCCTTCTCTGTGTAAAACAAACTTGCTAGTGCTTAAGGAAAAGAATTAAGTTTTTAGAAGAATTATATCAAACATACGTGTTAAGCTTTATTCCTTGTTTTTAATGACTTCTTTTGCCACATTCATTTTTAAAAGGTCTTTTTCAATTTAGGAGTCCTCTCCAATGCTTGGGACAATACGTGGGGAGAAACCATAACAAATTATACTATAACCACACCTTGAGAAAACAAGTAGCATGTTGCACATTCAGGTAGTCTCTCTAAGACCATAAAGAGAATGAAACATCTGGCAGCTGTTCATCAGATCTCTAAGGCACTGAAGTCTCAAGTACTGAGACGATGCAGATTAATACTGGAACCAGAACAAAAAAGCAAAACAAAACCAGCACAGCAATCTCCCATATGTTTATTAAAAAAAAAAAAAAAAAAATCCTCCTTGTCATTCTGTCCTGGCAGCTATTTTTACTGTTGTTGTGCTCATCACCAATGCACTCAAATTAAACAAAAAATTAGGCAGTGCCCTTCGTGGGATTTCACCATAGAGCATTTCAAACCACAGCCTTTCCTGTGCCTCGCCAAATCTCTCGCGCTTCACGACAGCAGCATCTTTAGGGGTTTTGTCCCACCTAAGTGTCCCAGCTCCGTCTCTTCCCCGGCGTGCAGCCAGCCCAGCGATCTCGTCTGCCTCCCCTGGTCAGCCAGTAAGGAAGCCTGAAGTCCAGCATTCTCAATAGACTGAGTCCACTGAAGCAACGGACGTCTTCCCACTTACGACAACAAGTTTTAAATCCAGCCCTATATTTTCATCTTTTTGACCTTGCCAGGACAAATAAATAATTCATCCAGTTACTGAGATGGGACATCTTTGTCTTTTGAAGTCTGTGCACAGTTACATTCAGCTCTTAGAGCTCAGTCCCTTAATTGGGACTGAATATAAACATCAACTTATCAGTCAAATAATGTCCTAAAAAAGGGTACATGTAATCAGACGCTTAAGTGATTCTTTCATCAGTCTCACAAGACCAAAGAACACATGATGAATAATGATAACAGACAAGCCACAGACGTGTCCCAAATACCTGGGACATTGCCTTACTCCATAAAATGAAGGCAGTTGGTTACTATCTGGCATCCCTAACAGCTTCTGCCCCTGCTGAAGAAGCGGTCTTGAGAGGAGCAGTTTGCAAGCCTCATTTTAGCAATGAAATTCCTGACAGACACAAGAAGGTCAATGTTGCACAGCCAGCCAGACTGCTAAAGGCCCCTTCCCTCGATGCTTTGAATAAATACATCCCCGCTGCTATTTCTGTTTCATTGGAAGGATATAAAATTCTGCAGCAGGGAAAACCTCCACCGCTAGGACAGGTCAGCAGGCTGTGCGCCGGCAGGCAGCTCGCCGCAGACACAGGCAGGAGACCGGGGCCCCGCGGCAGCTGAGAGCATTTCAAAGCAGACATAATCTACTGGGATGCGGGGTTGCTTGTCCCATCGCTTCAGTGCAGAGCCGGCTACTGAGCCAGCTCAGTCACTGGTTTCCAAAGAACCTGCTGACCTGCTAAGGAAACAACAGAAGAAAGGCTGAAACCACCATGGGAAAAGACAGGAACGATTTCTATTTTTGTTTGAATCACCAACTTCATCAGTGGCACAAGCGCACTGAGATGGATGGAGCATATTTAAGTGCCAGCTGACACAGGTGCCAAGCAGAATGAGAGAGAAAGTAACAGAAAAGGAAATGCCCGGGGTGCACGCGCTGGGCGGCCGCAGGGAAGCAGGTTCCTGGCCCCTCGCCCGCATAACACGTACCAGCACGTACACGGGACGTGTGCGAGTCAGCCAGGGAGCCACGTGTAAGGAGTGTCCAACCAGCAAGCACTTCTTCTATAAGGAAAACAAAACCCGGCACACAGAAAACAGGTTTTTATCACACAACTGTTGCTTGCAAGCATGCTGGTAATTAATCCTAACAGCCCAGCCCCAGATGGACCAAGACTGAAATGGGAAAGCTCACCTTTCCTTCAGCACTTGCCTACTGCATCACCACTGCCCCACTCCAGCGTGCTTCTCTCATACTGCCTGAGCCTTCCTTGATGTTGCTCGGTTCTCCTGATGTTAATGAAAGAATCTGTATATTAATTAAAGCTACCTTATGAGAACCAGGGTCCTGATGTGCATGTCTGAGTCAGGGGAATTACAGATGAGGATAAAAACCACTTGGCATTTCACAACTAACCAAGCATCTAACAAGCGGTCAGCACAGCACTTCTGTCACTCAGCTAACAGCTTAATATTGACCGTCTTGCTTTTAAGGCACTTCACCTCAAGAGGTTTGGCAGCACAGAAAAGGGGTATGCTGTTCCCTAAAAGGGAAGGCTTTTGCCCTTCACATTACAACAGTATGAAATGGAGCACCAAAAACAACGAAGAAAGGGAAGGCTATGCAGATCACACAGTGGCTGGGTTTAGAAAAAAAAAACGGGTGTTGTGCAATAAAACCTCTGAGACAGCAAATAATTCAGATGTGATCAAAAAAGAACTCCAAGTGTCTATGCCAACATGGGTGAAAGCTATCATCATCAGCAAAGGAACATTAGCACCCACTCACAGCAGCATCTGTACCGCTCCGAGGCAGCCCAACTGCACCAGGTCCCTGCCTCTCCGCGGAAGGGGCTGCTACTGCACAAGCAAGTTTTGCCACGTGCTCTGTAAAACTGTGTGTGCTCCATCTAAGATCTTCAAACTCCATGCTGAAGGACAGATGTTTTACAGAAATCACCTTTCCCAAAAGAACGACAGAAATTCTCCTTCACATCCTACTGAGGACTCTGAAGGGTGACTTGCACCCAAATCTGAGACGTCTCCAGCAAAACACCTCCACGGATTTTGTCAGTCACCTTCCTGGAGAGTGTGAAAACCTGGTCTGACGTGGCTGTTGCCAATGTGAAACAGAGAGATCTCTTCCTCATGTAAGTTGAGGTGTGTTTTCTGTTTTAAAATTATTAATTCATACACTCACAGAGCATTGATTCAAGACTACACCTTAGCCACCACGAATGACCGCAGCAGGTTAGCAAAGACCCAGGAGCAGCCCTGTCTGCACCATCGCAGCCTACCAGGACAGACGCAGCGTCCAGTTCTGCAGGTGGGAATTCACAGTCTGCCAGACCCCAGCCCACGGGGCTGAGCCACGGGGTTCCCACCGTCACCTCCAAGTCAGGATTTGGGTCCCTCCTACATCCAACTCAGAAAGGAAAAAAGTAATTAAGAAGCGAGATGACAGAGTGCCTGGATGCAGGGCAGAAAAGAGCTGAGGAAATTCAAGAGGGAAAAGAAATTAGATCAAGGGAAGGGGAGAAAAAGAGGAAAAAAACGTTATTGCTGGCAATTTCATTGCAAATGTAGAGGTCAAAAATGTTTTCTTCGCCATTTCAAAAAACCATGAAATTCTGTTGTACTTGAACTTTATGATGAATAAAATATTAGCAGTTAACAACGGATGAATCTGTTTGGGAGGGAAGCATAATCTAAGCATTCTTACAATAATAAATTACTGTGATGGGTTCAAATTTTCTGGAACCAGTTCCTTAAATGAATATACCATACGTGCACGTACGCAGCAGAGAAAGTTAATCCTTCACCTTTTGAAAATTGAAGTTTCTAAATGGAAATTGTTTTTACTAGTTACATACAAACAAAAAAGGGAGATGATGAAAAATTCAAGGGAGTCAAATTAACCTTTTTTGATCAATGACTCGTTTGTAGGGAGAAGCACATTTTTAAGTTGTGAAATTTCTGATGTATGCAAGCCACCAAGGCTGGAATCAATAAAAAGTGAAAATGAAGTAGTTTTGTGTAGACTGATTTTTAAAGCAAAATTATGCATTATTCATACAGAAATTTGTCTATAATGACTGCAAGGCAGATTGAAAAATCTAAAGGTTTAGACCCGGTTGAAAATTTAAGACAAATCACATTATTAAAATGAGCTTTGATTAGTTCTGCAGAATACAGAAATCCAGTCTCGCTCATCTATAGATGAATTTCTAATGTGCGCATTTCTAGGTCGCAGCGTACAGACAAGTAACAAAGACCCTCTTAGAGCAAGACAGACCAAAACTTCAGAGAAGGAAAAAGCTGGACTTCACAGGAAAAACAATAAATTAACTCCACAAGTAATTCAGATGTTAAACATCTACAGCACACACTTTTTTTTGCACAAGGTACCTTCCTAGACATTCATAACAGCTGCTTTTAATAGCCAGACTCCTACTTATCAAAACATGTAGGATGCTGCAAGTGGTTAGAAGACTTTTCTAAGAAGAGCGCACTCTACATCTGGGATGGGATTTCCAGAAGACACTGAAACATTGGTTCTCTATTTCTCCCAGTGGTAAAGAAAAGTCCATGCCTTCGATGGAAAAAATTACCCAACTGCAGTTTGGTCTTCATTACCAAGCAGTACAGTGTGACAGGGCAGGTCTGCGGAGTGAAACAGCGGGTGCTGAGGACCAAACCCCACATTTTATGCATTCTCACCACTATCATTCAGATCAGCACTAATCTGGGCGTGCAGAATGAACGCCTGCTAGCAGTTAGTGTGCATCAGGCAAGCAGTGGGAGCCCATCTTGATGTTGATCTTCATTGGAAAGGAATTCAGCCCATGCACTATGAGACCACCATGCAGTGCTGACCAAGCCTGGCAAGCAGGGACACACAAGATTCACTTAAAAACACGCACTCCTGATCCAAACCAAAAATGCTGACAGAAGGAATGTGTTTTTATTAAACACTAGTTTCTAAAGATTACTTCACTATAACAACCAGGCCTCACTCAGTATTTCCCCATAAGCTTAAATATAAACCATTTATTACTCTTTCCTCTTGAACCATACTTTGCCAGAAGACCAGCTGATCCAGCTCCACGCAACTCACTTCACTCCAATATAATTTGGTCGTCAACTACTACTCTCACATTTTCTCAATCTCTATTTAAGGATCAAAACAAAAAAAGCAACCCAGATGAGAAAAAAAGTCTTCAAAACCTGCAGATAATACAAGATTTCATAGGGAAGAGGAAAAGAGCAAGAGGAAGCTGGAATATAAAAAAACATCACGAAGAGAGCTTGTACAATTTCAACAACATCCAGCTGCAATTCAACCCCTGCTTCAGCTGTCATCTCTAAATCGATCCAGATCTGCTTAGAAATGTTTGATTGACTATATGGGCCTATAGTTATATATGACAAATACAGAAAATAGCAGTTTCTATCTTTTTACCATTACTGTGGTTTAACTTTGAAACTTACTTACCTTGAAAGTACATACGGGATTGCAGTATTAATTATTTTTAAAGGACACTCAATGCAATTGGTGGCCCAGAATTGATGACTATATAAAAAAATAATAAAGAAGGAGAATTAATTGGGGATCTTGGGACCTTATTAAAATCTATTCTTGATTGAAAGTTCTTTGACTTTCTACTGCTAAACTTCTCTTGATGAGGTAACTGCATTTTTACTTTAAGAATACCATTTGGTGGAGAAAAATAACGTAAGTTTAAAGAAGTATACAAACACATTTGCAATACAAATCGGTAAAAGGACTGCTCCCAGGCTGGATGCAAGCTATGGGGAGGCTCAGCCTCTTCTCCTACAATGAGCAGAGATAGACACGAGCAGAGACACACTTCCAGGGACAGATGCAGGGGGTATACAGGGCCAGGGCTGTCCATACAGGTGATGTCTTCACACCACCTACCTCAAACCTGAGCAAGCTTCTTAAAAGTCTGCACCAATTGTACATCTTCAAATAGCAAAACTCAATGGGCAAAAGAAACGGGTAAATCTTCAACAGCATTGTGGAAAACACCTTTGACTGCAAGCACTAGCAAGAGCTCTCTTTTTATCTCATCACCAGCCAACTTCAACAGTTGTTTGGCCACAAAGCCCCAAGTGCCACCTCAGTTTCTTGGCATTGAAGCCCCTGTCAGTATTTCATTCAATGCTTAGGTTTATTGGGGTTTTTTTCCTCCCCACTGGTGCCACACAACGAACTTCAGAAGTTTCACAGCACAGCAAACATTTATAAAAACCACCCCTTACTACCACTTCTTCCATACTCTCTGTTATTTCCAAGGCCTCTGCCTTTGACTACACCAAATCACTTTGCTCCTTTGTGGAAACCTGAATTACGCTGCACACACCAAGCGCAGGCAGCAGAAGACCAAAGAATCGGGAAGCGCGAGCGGCCGTGCCTGCCCATGAGGGCAGGCTTCACCCACGGCACCACAGCCTTTTTGACACTATTGCTGGTTTTGACAGCTGCTTTGAACAAACCTCTAGTCTTTCACAGGAGGGAGAAAGCACCCCCTGTTCTCAGCTGAACTCTGATCTACCCAGCCTTTGCAGTTTTATTAAGAAACTTTGGCCATTTTGCTTGCTTCGACTACTAGATATCTGCTTTATAGCAGTTACCATAGCGGCTCTTTTAACAGTAAAAATCTCAAATTCAATCAAAATCTAGAGCCCTGCTGCTTGCTGAGAAACTCCTCAGACCCACGTCACAGGTCAGGGCTCCCGTCTCTCGCAACACTCGCACAGCTTTGTGTATCGTAGCGGTTTTTTGAGTCTCAGCATCCTCTGCTCCAGGACCTCTCGGTTCCCCCGAGGAAACACTTCACACATTCCCCAAGATTTCTTCCTCACAGTCTTCTTCCTAGTATTCATTTCTCTCCCTTCAACATCAGCAGGTCCAACCCCCATGTCAGCAGCCACCTGTTGGTCCGTCCTCTCCTCCATCCTCTCCTCCGTCCTCAGTGCAGCTGCAGGACACACAGCACCAGCCTCTTTCGGACTTCCACGACCTGATTCCTGGGCCGACAGAAATGCGGGAAATCTCCACTTCCTCAAGGCACTTGTCCATTCTGCCATTCCCTGGTAACAGCTGGGTAGACTTTTCACAGCCTTCATTTAAAACCCTCATACACTCCCCAGCAATTTGTCCCTTTCGCTTTCCATGCAGATTATTCCCAGAACACTTCCCTTAAGTGAACAACCTACCTTCACCACATCTTTGCCTTCTCTTCTTTTAACCTTTTCTTCCAAATATAGGCAATGTGTTTGCTGTCATTTTACACAGCAATGAGAAAATCTCCTTTAATATCTCCAGAGATAATACCCTTTCAGAAGCCTCCCTACGTTCCCCACCTACCACTGGAGAGGCAAAAGAGTGGCTCCTTGACAGTGGACCTATGAAAGGTGCAAGGATCTTTTTTCCTTTCACTGTATTCGTAACAGGAACAAAACACTTGTAAAGTACCTGAAAGTAGAACGTACATTTCATAAGCAAAATATTTCTGTTCTGGATTAACGCTAGAGGGTAACAGGGGAAGTTGAATAATTTACCCTCAACTGCTCAAAAAAGGATTTTTTCTAACAAAAGATTTAACTGAATTCTTTCTCCTGCTCAGTATTCAAATCTGTTTCAAGTTTTTACCCATCCCAACAGTGCTTTTTTTTTTTTTAATAAGACGACTCTTATGGACAGCAAAGGTAGATAATTCATGACGAGACACACTGGACAAGCTTTTTTTTTTTTAATAAAGAGACATAAAACAGGGCTGGGCTGATGAAGAACCCCACACCTCTAGGCCAGATTTTAAGCCCACATTTCTAAAGCAGACAACAGCTGGAAGGCATCGCCCACTGGAGACTCAGCTGATGCCTCGCATAAAGTTGCCTTTCTTGAGTACGCCGAATAAAGCCTTCCCTTGCAGCTGCTGCTGAGGAACCTTTCCCTTCTCCTGCTGCTTGTCTTCTGCCAGGGAGGAAAGGCTACACGGCAGGGCAAGAGCTGCCCTTCCCCAACATTTTCCTGAATGTTTTAACAGGAAAACAAAGTCCTTGAAACACCTGGGGTTGAAAAAAACCACTTCCATTTTAATCAAAAAACAAAGTTTAAGTTTTGCCTAGATTCTACATGGGAGACAGACCAAAAACCCAATCATCTTCTTACAACACTAAGAGAGTTACCAGAGCTGAATAGCTTTAATAAACACACATCGCATATGGTTAGAACAAGATCATCTTCCAGCAGGCTCCTTCCCCTGAGACCAGCCTCGTATTTTAACTTGAGCTAGACTTCTATTTCAAACCGTGAAGGAAGCAAGCACAGACCATCCTCCAAAACCCCTGCTAAGGGAAAGGGGAGCAAATGGAGATAAATCAGGATGAAGGTAAAGAGGGAAATAAGAAACTGAGTTGCCCTCTGGGAAATACATCATTATGTCTCTGAGTTTCTCTTCTAAGCATGGACCCGAGGCAGGCAGTTCAGGCAAACCTCTTGTACCTTCCACAAAAGTTAGGCAGCTAACCCTAAAGTTTTCAGATTTAGTGTTGGCAAAAAAAAGTCCTTTGGGGGGGAAAAGAAGAAGAAGAAAAAAGCCAATGCCGCTGCAGCAGCGCTCGCCTCAGGATCTCCATGCGGCCAAAGCTTTCAGCAGCATTTATAGCAGAGGTCAGGGAATGATAATCACACTGCTCCCTCAGACCACGCGATAGCAACAGAGGAAGGACGGGATGGGAGCAGAACTGCCATTAGGCCAGACTTCAGCCTGGATGGTTACCAAGAGCAGCAGGAGGAGAACCTGCTCGGAGAGAAGACAAATCACCCTGGGCTTGCAGGGGCAGGAACTGCTAAAACTGAAGACTTGCTCCAGAGAAGCTGCACCTGAGACTGAAGAAATAACCAAAGAAGGGACACACACTGCAGCCACGCAAAGGCAGCAATCCTTCCGACCCCAGGGTCTTTGCCAGCCTGACACAAGGCTTCACCTCAGGATATGCTCAGCCCTCAGCTTTCACAGGGAAGGGAGCAGACCTGTGACCAACACCAACCATGCGCCACTGAAAGTCTAGTTGGCAAGTCCCGCACAGATCCATAACCCAGCTTCACAGCTTGTTCATGTCCACCAGTGGCTATTCACCCATCCCGAATGAGTAGGCGACGCTGGCTTGGCCAGAATGCTCAGGCAATGGGATATAGCCCAGCTCCTCAGGTTGGCTCCACCAGCTCCCATCGTGGCAGCACCAGACTAAATAAAAGCAACCCGACAGAGGAAAAGAGTCCCTCCAGAACACAACCACCAAAATAGTATGAGAGGGCCAACAGGGCAGACATGGATCTATGTTGTGAATGGCAACTGCAGAGTCCCAGGACAACTGAGGCTGGAGGGATTTGTACAGCCATGCCCCCGCAGCAGCATTCGCCAACGTGCAGCACAGCCCTTGGACTGCTGAGAATATCACAGCGGTAAGTAAAATGAGAGCAAGCAAAGGACTTCGTCTTGCTTTAACTTCAGATCCTCGTTTTAACTTGAGAAAATTCAATTAGTTTCTACCCAGAAGCAGTTTAGCTGCCATTGTTGGCAATCAATGGTCCCTAAATGCTGAGAAACTGGCAACTGTTCAACGTGCTGGCAGAGAGGCTTTCCTAATTAAAGATGTCACTTTTCCAGCTAATTTAAGTCTGCCATCTCTTTAAAGTACCAATTGCCACAACAAAATATGAATAGGAAATTGACTTTCCGTGCATCTGTTTTTGCAAAATACTTCCTCCGAGTCATACGTTTCAGTTTAAATGGTTTAGGTCACTTGCTGGGAGGCGATAGCTGAGCTTTGTTCTGCCTCCCAAATACCTCTTAAATAAAGAAAAATAAGCAGGGATTCAGTCATCTACAGGAATGAAAAAGGTATTTGTTGGCTTTCCCATATTCAGAGAGTTGTACTGTATTCTGTCTGATACTGATTTCGTTAGGATAAAAGAACAACAAAGAAATCCCCACTGAAATCAGTCTGCTTATCTAAACGGCTTCCACTGCACTAAATAACTTATCCTCACAACAACCCTGGGGACAGGGAAGTGCTGTTTCTCCTGCTGGAAGGAAATGTGGAGGCATAAGGCTGAAATACAAAGATTTTTAGATGTCTTAACTTCACTAAAGTAATATTTCTGATTCATGCTATTTAGCTCCTTTCCATAACAGCTAAATAACATACCATTTTTTTCTGAATCCAGCTATCCCAAGACTTTAGCCAACAGCACAATGTTAATTAAGCCTATTCATGCTCTTTGGCAACAAATGGAACGCAACACCTATGCACCTGTGAACAGAATTCCTAAGTTCAGTAATGAAGCAGTTTCATAACTTCAGCGCAGAATCTAATGCAATCCCAGCTACGCTCACTCCAGTCCTTCCTGCCCTGGCCCCAAACTCCACGGCCCCTTAATCAGCGCCATTCTGGGACAGCCAAGGGAGGGAGCACAACGAGTCCCAGCAGAGCTGCCTTCATCAAACCGGCTTTTGATTCCCCTCACTCCTCCTAATCTCTTCTTATTTTATGGTCCATTTGTGAATCTGCATGGAGCAAACCGTACTATATGCACTGCTAATTCAGACAGAGCAATAGAGCCCATGTCTAAACTAGTTTCCTTTATTCCCCAAACCTCTGACCAACAAAGCTGTTAAAAGCAGGACTTGAAATCTTCCCCTTCCCTCCCGTCCAAAGAACAGAAAGGCCATTGAATTTTGGTTTTGCAGAATGCCTGATACAGCTAGATAACAGCCATCCTCTGTTGAGTGCCAAGAGCAATAAAACCCTGACCTTCGACTGGGACGTTAGGTCTTATTATGGTACACTGAAGTTAAAAGCAACATGGATGAGATACATTCAACAACCAACGTAGTTACTCACAGGAGTATTACTGACATGATGCTGTGTTTCATAAGCTTGGAAATACCAGCTGGCTAGCTAGAGTTGGTTAAACAGAAGCAAATAATACATTATTTATAATTTATTAAAATTTATTTTAAACAATACCTCTCCCACACCATCATTTGATCAGCTCTGTTTACAGTCTACAACTGTGGAGCAGAGGCGTGTAGCATTAAGCAAGCCATGGGGCTCTCCCACCCCCAGGTATGACAGAGCAGACCCCCACTTCCTTCCTGGAATTGAAACCTCCTAACGCTTGGTAGGAAGGGGGGAACGTTTTATACTTAGATGTTTTCTCTCTGCCAATGCAAGGTCAGCTATTCCCACCGCAGTATGCCCCTCCGTCTCTTCCTAGAGCTCAGGAAGGACTTCTGGCAGAATGACAAAGTGTCTGGGAGCTGAAATAAGGGACTCCATGCCACACTAAGGAAAGAACATGGATACATCCTTTCGTCACATCTAGTTCTCCAGAAGGGAATTTCCTTGGACTCTACCTCCTCTTCTAACCTCGAAATGTGTTGGTTAAATTCCATACACCAGGAGAGAATCACAGAATGGGTTGGGTTGGAAGGCACCTTTAAAGATCACCTAGCTCCAACCCCCCTGCCGTGGGCAGGGACATCTTCCACTAGATCAGGTTGCTCAAAGCCCCACCCAACCTGACCTTGAGCACTTCCAGGGTGCAACTGCAAAGCCAACCCCAAATTATTTGCAAATAGTTCCTCTAGACTGTGAGAATAGTAAGATTTTCCAAGTCCAGTTCAGTAATGTCACCATTGTGCCCAGCTCCAGCCCTGGGGCTGGATGTGAATTCCATACCCTACAACCAAGGTCAATGAGGCTTTCTTTTTTTAAAATTAAGTCACAGAGCACTGGAATGAACGCTATGCAGAACTAATTTGTAAGCCCAGCCACAGTGTCTTTCTGTCTGCATATTTGTTGGTGAATTCCCTCCCACCGCACCCTGGTCCGTGTCCTCCCATCCTGTACAGGCACATCACGGCTGGAGTCAATACGTGGACTGTCTGCCCCTACTCTGCCCCTTCCGAAGGAACAGTGCACTTTCCACTTTCAACTCTCCCTCCAGAGAGATAATTATTCTCATGAGTCACTGCGTAATCACGAAGTCATGCCGAGAGGGGAACAGAGTCGCCATCACACTGGGGCACCTCCAGCCCTCGCCCCCAGTACCTGCAGCTGCTGCTCAAGCCAGCATCCACCGGTTACCTTCCCAGAGGGACGAGGTGAAGGACAGAGCTCGTGCACACCCTTACGGGTGGCACAGACCCAATGTGGGACACAGACAGCGGCTCTAATGGTGCCTCACGATCACGCAGGAGGCTGAGGTGCAGGAGGGATAAATCCGAGGCTGGCCCACGGCTCCTGCAGCCTCTGCCTTCCCTGGCGCTGCACAGGACAGCGGTCACAGCCCGCTCTCACCCATCGGGACATGATACTGCCATCCGCAGGCATCCAAACTGACGAACAAAAATGATCCCATGAGCAGCTTGCTGCAGGACAACATCCAAAGGCTTTCGCAAGCTCTCTGAGAAGGTTTTTGTGGAGGAGGAGCCCGAGAGCCCTGCTCAGCGCTGCTCCGGGGCAGAGCACTAATATCCGCAGGTGCGAGGCAAAAGGAGTGCTGAAAATCAGGAATACAGCTATAAAAAATAGAAAATCAGGAATCTCAGATCCTTAGCAGACCTCCTAATTACTCGGTCTAGTAACACAAATGCGATATGGAAACATTCACCACCAAGAAAATAAAAAATCTTCACAACTTTGTATACATATGCACATATGTGCACATACAGTTTACTCTACAAAAATAACATGTTTAACTGTATATTTTACGTAAGCAGATTTCTTTTTAACTCAGGGATCTATCATACTTATTCCAAGTTATTTTATGTACACAGCAGCTGTGCACCAACACCTCCATGAGGAAATCTGCGGGGTACTGCTGCCTCCATCTCCCTACGCGCTAATGGAAAAATAACCTGCACAAATACATCTGTCAACGGACAGGAAACAACTTTATCCCTTGAGGCGATAACCACATTGCGTTTGGCTTTCCATGAACACGTACAACCCTTTTCCACTAGAAAGACTCTCTGTGTAGGAGCGCACTTGAGACAGTAACACATCCAAACACGCGTGCATCCATGCTTGTTCCTTGCTTCACTGGCAAAGCAACACACGCGCACTGGTTCTCATTGTTCTCTTCCATTTCTTTCCACGCACCAGCACAGGTCTTGCCCTCACAAATCTGCTCTCCTAGTTCCCATCGGGTGGAAAGAGTCCGAGCTATGTTTTTTTTTTTTAATGCTACCCTATGACAGTCCAAAGCCTTGTACCATGACAGCAATATTTGGGAAAGGAGAGGGGGCTCTATGCAGTTTCTGGAAAGATTAAAGTAACCTCCATGCTTTTATACTTGCCAGGGATTCTGTAAATTATGACAACGATAAAAAGCAGCAAGAACAATGTCCAAACTACACGGACAACCCCAAAGGATCTGACGTGCCATTGCTCGGGGCACAGCTGCTCCCTGTTCTCTGGATAAAGGGAAAATCTAGAGCTTCCCTCCTTTGACAAACCACTGCTTGGCTTTGCTGCCGTCACACTGCATGCCCAGAGAGCACATGCACATGCAGACCCCAGGAAGGAGTGGGAGGGATCAGATCATTTCTGTTTAAACTATTCCCGGCTTAAAACTGTGGTTTGCAACAAAAAACAAAACAAAACAAAAAAAACAAACACACAGCCCCCTCCAAAAAAAAAACCCACACCAAAAAAACCAACACAAAAACCCCAGCGTGGCTGCTGAGGGTGACTTCTTCTCCAACCATCTGTGCTCTTGGCAGGAGCCATTCTGCTCCTATGCCTTCTGGTCCCTGAAGTGTTACACAACTGTGCAGCGAAAGAAAATCAACAGAATTAACAAGTGGCCAAGTACAGAATTACCAGTGGGGCTGAGTATGCCTGTTGGTCTCCCATCACCTCTGCTCAGTGCAGGGTGTTCGCTCCCTAGCACATGATGCAGGAGAACACCAAGACATGTCTCCCTTCTTCCACTCCTTTCTCCTACCTCTCTTCCCCACCCAAATTACGATTTACCCTCCAGAGCCATAAATAACTCATTCTCATGACCAGAATAACCGAGCTGCAGCTCTGGAGACTCAAGCAGCAGCACCGCACTCCTGTCCTCTCCCTGGCTCTGCTGCGGCTCTCCTCCATCCCGCCGGCTGCAGCGGCCGAGCCGAGCCGGCTGCCCAACCGCAGTCAATTACCGATGTGCTGCACGACCTCAGGCAAATGACTTCATTTTGTTACATCTTCCTTGCTCCCTCACCCTTTCATCTTTTGTATTAAGACTGCAAACTCTAAGAAACAAGAGCTGATTTCAGCTGTAGCCAGTGGCTACTAATCTAATAAATAATTACTAATTACTTAGGAAAGCAGTAAAGAACAGCATAAAATGAAGTGATACTGCTGCTCCTAGCTCCCTCTCATTTCTACAGCTTATTTTCTGCAGTTGCACAGTGTCTTCCACTGCACTAACACCAGTGACCATCATTTCAGCCATTCTCCGTTCTTGCAGATGAGCTTCTCTCCATCACTGGTTTTGGGTTTTTTGTTGTGCAAAGCTCATTGTAAGCCCAAGTCTGGATCTATAATTTCCATATGTTCCACCATTTGGATTCAGGATCTAAAATTACCTTGGTTGCCACAAAAATAGGAGCTTACAATTCCCTTTTGCCTCGCAATTAGGTCTCTAAATCACTTAATTGTGGGAGCCAGATTTTCTAGCGGAGCTCATTTATAAGCAGAGCGAGCCAGCTGCAAAATATTTATCACTGTCCAAATTCTCTCAAATTTTCAGCATTTGGATCAAAGGATTCTGTTCTGATCCAGGTCTAGGAGTAATGACAGAAAAATCAGAGCAGGCCAGATAAATCAGAAATCATTTTCACCAGAAAGCACAGCTTCTCCTTCAGGAAGTGTTACACTGCCAATTCTTGCACTGAAACTGTAATTTAATCCTTTAAACTTCTTTGCTGTTCTGCAAATTGCAAGACTTTATATTGAAGGACGCTGAACATCTATTCTAACAATGAATTATACTTTTTTGCTAATTAGCTAGCTGAAAATTTCATTAGCATGAAATTTATCAGTCTTCTCATTTAAGCACCTTCTTTAAAAGTCAAAAATTAGGAGCGCCTTCTGTAGAAACTCTCTAATATACCAATTATATCAGTTCTACCAAAAAACACATGTATACAATTGCAGAGTAAAATAGCCTCAAAATACTGTAGAACAAGGAATATTTGATGTAAATTACTTTTTTCCCGTGTATTCACCAATCTCAATAGTAATTTACAGTAATTAAAATTACAAGCCAACAAAGCATTACCAGGAGTAGGTACCTCATGACAGGTGTTCAACAAGTACTAAAATAAGCAGTTCTGTCCTCATACTAAGTGCTTATATTGTCAACAGCATGCTTTTAATAAATGGTTGCATTTCTTATGCTTTCTTAAATAATTATTTGCTAGAAGATCATAAACATCTAATAAAAATGTGTTTGGTTTTGAACTGGACCTAATTATCAGTTTTAAAAGCTAGTGACAACATACGTACTAGAATCCATTAGCGAGTTCTGCATAAAAAAGGTGACAGGGTAAAATATAAAAAATTACTTTGGTGATTTATGAGATCATGTTCCACAGGAAATCAATGGGATGCAAGTGCTCAAAACCTAACTCTTTTCAAAATGAGATTCATATAATTACTATTTTTTTTTAACTATTGGGATACCACAAAGAACACTGCAATCATCCTAACAAATCCCTCTTGCACTTGTGCCAAAGCTTTTTTTCCTCTCTCTATATGCCAAAGATACAAGTTAATAACCTGAAATACATTCCAGATTTCAGCAACTCTAAATACTACAGTGAATTTGTGGGCAGGTGCAGAAATCAAACCGTGCACATTGCACTGCAGGGCTGAGAAAGGGAACAATTATTTACTCGCAGATCACAATCTGCTAGTCTACCTGGAGGATCACGGATTTTTAGGATCAACTCCTAGTCATCAGCACCAGCTTCTATTTCATCAATGTGTGACAGAGATTTAACATCTTTTAAACATCATTTCTTTGTATTTATGACTGAATTACAGTTCAATAAGGCGACCCACTGAATCATCACACTTGCTCAGGATAAAAATTCTGCAGGTTAACAGCATCTGCCTCCCCAAATGTCCTTCAGGCAGCAATGAAAAATGAAGGAGGCTGCAGTGTGCTTATCGTGGTGACATGAGTTACCTCTCTGAATAGTTCTCAGTGCAAAGCAGGACAAGAGTCACAAAAGTCTTGCGGGGGGGTGGGGGGGAAGACAAAAAAAGGAGAAATGTCTATTTACCTGTAATGCACAGTAATGACTTGCTTGGCTGTGTCAAAGAAATCACCTGAGCTTCCAAGTATTAATATCCATAGCAATAAAAAATAACTTCAGAAGACAAGGAAAACCTTGATTCACAAAACAGTATTTGGAGGCTTTCAAAGACTTTCTGTGTGTAACTGAACATTTGCTTTAAATTAATAATCCTTTTTCAACTGCACAGCAGATCAGTTTCTGGCTACACAACACAGCCTTCCAAAAATGCTGGTTATTGTAGTAATGCTTCAAGAAATGAATATGCTAGCGGGTATTAGAAATCATAGGAGCATTATTTACCTCTATTGAATACTGATCTAGATGCTTAGCAAATAGAATGCAGCTTAATTAAGTGATTTTATCTAAGGAACTTTGATTTGATAATAAGTAGTTTAAATATCAGCTAGTATTTTCTTATTTCAAGCATTTCAATTATTATTAACAATAGAATGGGTGTTATTGCAATAGCAATTTCTCATGCCAGTGGAAAGGACTTTTAATATAAATTCATAATGACACCATTGTATGGACTTGATTCTAATCTGGAAAGCATGCCGTGCATCTGAAATTGGTGTTCATGAATCACAACCTGGCTTCCTAGAGTGGATACTGCTTCTGTTTCTGACATTTCTTCCAAAAGCAACCAGTAGTGCTAACTGCACGCTGCCATCAGAGCTAGCGGTACACAAGTGCAAGGCTGAAGTTGAAGCACTTTCACTTGTTCCATTAAGAGGTGGATCTATTTACTCATTTATGTGCTTTGCTAGATCAAAGTCATCTCTCTGGCAATGGAAATCACACATTTTTTGTGAGTTACATTAAAGACAAATGTAGGGCTACGGGCAGTATATGTGTATCACACTGCCAGCGAGCCCTGCAGTCAGGACTGACCTTAGAGCGGCCAGTACTGGCACCTCCTGCGCACGCTGTTTTCACCTACTGGTATGTGACTGACCACTGGAGCAAGCCAGGACAGGGCTACAGCTTCATTCAGAACAGTAAATGCTACACTTTGAACCCATGCTTGGAACACGTACTGGCTGAATTCCTCAGGAAGTATTTAGCCAAAGGTACAGAGTAGTATGTCCTATATCCACACCACAGCTGACGGGGGAAACACAGATGGTTGCTGAAAACACAGGAGAGCTGGAGGAGGAACATTTGTATTCACGGTTCCACCACTGGAGATGGCAAGCAAGGGAGGAACTCTGGCCAACAACACTCCCTTTGACTCTGGCGAAGCTTCACAAATAGCTCCTCTCCTAGAAAATGCCAAGCACAGCCCTGGCCAGTGGTGCCTGCAGGACTTCTAGACATCCCTGGGGTTCAATGCTTCGCAGAAAAGGTGTCTGCATGTGGGAGGCAGGAATAAGTTGTATAGGTGCTGGATGCCATAGATTGAGAAATTTTCTGTTTCTGCACATGACTCACCAAGCAGTTCTTCACAGCTATTTTCAAATCATAAATCTACAGGGCAGACCCCTTTGGCTAACAAGCTAGCTAAGGTGGG
>NW_009186921.1:0-37914 GCF_000690835.1 Fulmarus glacialis | reverse complement strand
GGGCGGAAACCCACACCTATCTCATGCTGAGTGTTGAAGTAGCAAATGCTCTCTGAGCTTTGCAGAAATGGGACAATCATGGCAGCTCTTCTAGTTTCAGAACAAAATTTCCATCTAAAAATAGCATGGCAAATCATTGTAGTATCTCTGCTTTCCCAGACACACAGCTGTCCCAGAGCACCTGTCTAGAGAGCTGCCCCAGCACGTTCCAGGGTTTAGCCCATAGTCTGCAAATGAAAATTATTCTGCATGTTGAATACATACATTCTGCGTGTGTGTGTGTGTCTAGGCACATGCGTATTTCCATGCTGATACATCTGTATAATCCATCCTTTCTACATGAATGAAGCCAAACGGTGATCACAACGTGTTATTTAAATATCACCAGGGATTAGAAGGTTCAGAAAGACTCCAAACCC
Source organism: Fulmarus glacialis (assembly GCF_000690835.1). Lineage (NCBI taxonomy): Eukaryota > Metazoa > Chordata > Aves > Procellariiformes > Procellariidae > Fulmarus > Fulmarus glacialis. The sequence continues at coordinate 37,495 of NW_009186921.1, read as the reverse complement.
CATAAAGTGATGCTAAGCAGGATTACTTCCTGGCAGCGTGTGGATACAAGTGTAAGCTGATTATACATTTTCATGACCTACATCGGCACATAAGGAAGAGCCACGGTCCTCTCTCTCCTCAAACAGAATCAAATCAAATTGTATACTTCCTAGTGATGGATTCCAACTCACCTTCTTCCTTCCTTTCTCTTTAATGAACAAAAAGGAGAGAAAAATGAGAGATAGACTTCAGCAGCTGAAACAAGGTGGAACTGCTGAGCTATAGGAATAACCACGGTGTTGAGTCAACAGCATTCAAAGCACTAACAGTAGGGATCAATTGAAGAAAAAGGTAGTAAGGAGTGTGAATCTCAAGGTAGATACAAGGTCGAAGCAGCTGGTGGGAGAAAGCTGAGCGATAGAGTGGGGGGAAAAAAGAAAAAGAAAAAACCCACTAGGGACTATTCACATTCATAACATTCCTAGAGTGTTTGGTATGCTCCTACCCACTTACTCTTAATTTATATTATACTGCTTACAACTAAAAAGGGAAAGAAACACTGCTAATTATAACAAGGTGCTACATACACAGAGCAATGCCATTGCTATTCCTTACAGGTCAAGGGCAGCATCCTGTGTTATGCTGCTCAAAAGAGGCTAAATAATGCAGCAACTCTGTTTGCAAAATCATACAAGCAAAACAAATGTCATTTTTCATGCACAGAGCAGTTATATTTCTTCACGCATATAATCTTCAATTATTAAAGAAACTGTGATGTCAAAAATAAAGCTGTCAAAACAATACGGGGCTGAAGACAGCTTCTATATTCAGACTCACAACTCTCTTGTTTTACATGAAGGTTGTAATACAGGAACACAGCACAAGAGCAAAAAGCAACATTAAGTGACCTGTGTACTATACCAAGGTTACATAGACAAAGACCTTCAATTAACGCCAGTGCGAGTTTTCATTCAGACTCATGTATGCTTGGAAGTGACAGAAACCACTACCCCCAGCATTTACAGGGTTATGGGTTTATTTAGTGTTTGAGATGGAGCTGGTGTTGGACTATTTGTAACACAATGTCCAACCCTGCCAAAAAGGTTCTAATACTAAAGGCAAGGGATAAAATGCGCTGGTTGCAGCATGTTTTCCTCTGCCCAGATTAAGAGCTGTTCAATAGAAGTATAATAGAATCTGTAAATCTACTCTGACTCAAGAGCAGTGTGTCTGACATTGAAGATACAGAGCTGTCATAGTGGAGATAACCTGCACAGTGAACAGTAGGCATCTAGGTATGGATAATGCATCATCCAACAGCGTTAAAGGTTAAAAAATAAAAATAAAAATTAAACCAAAATAAAATAAAAACTGCTCATACCACAGACTACCTTAAGCTTTACATTAAATAGGCATTGGTGTGTATTATCTGCTCCTTCATTAAAAGCATGCTATAAACAATTGGTTTTAAAACTCTAATGTGTAATTAACACTCTCAGCCAGTGCCTGGCCCTACTCTGGCACACAAGCCCATTGCCTCAGCAGTCGCACTGATGTACGCAGGGAACAGCTCCTGCTGCTGGCATGCCGGCAAGGACCGCACGGTCACTGTACAGAGGGGTTTTGCAGTGCACAGCCCTGCAGCTGTGAATTGCCACATTGCTGCTGCTCCTGCTGACGAGATGCTTGAATCCTAAATTTTTCAAGGTTTTTCTTTTGCTTCAGTGAGTCTGCAGAAAAATCCCAGGGGCAGAATTTGGGGCTTTACACCTTTTCTCTCTAGAAAAGTCTCCAAGACTTTCTGTACATCCCCTCTCCTTTAGCCCTCTTAACCCTGATACCTTCCATTGAAACGCAGTCCCTCGCGCTCCGTAGTCACCACTCCTGCACCTCGTCAGGGGCCCTCACCCTATTTCCTCTGCCAAAAGAGCTGGCCTTCCTCCAAAGCTGAAGCCCCCCAAAAAGTAACACACCCCTGTATTTGAGCAGCTGCTCTGTATTTCCACAACACCAGAAGGTTCCCCCTCCTCGACAACCTTGTGCTACCACTGCTGTTGAATACCCCAGATGGTTTAGGGCCAGATCCTGCAATCTTAAATGCAGGCAAGACTCCTATTATTGTTTAGGCAAGTTTTACATTCCTAAGAAATGAGCCCCATGGGGATTTGAATTTCAGCAATGCAAATAGACTCCAGAACCCTCCCCTCGGTTACCTCCTTATGGTACTGACTATTTCTAAGCTCGGACGAGTCAGAGAACAGAAATGAAGAGACTAACTCCAGCACGAAGCATGGTAACGCAGAACCAGACCCAGTCCTGCAGCTCCTTCCAAATTTGGGCAAAGAATACCCAGCATGGACGTGCTGAGAAAATCAACAGGAGAGAAGAAACCAGCCAGAAAATGCAACGGACCAATACAGGAAGAGGCTAAAATTTCAGAGCACCAGTAGTCCAGACCTGAAAACCCTCCACTTACAAAAACCTACAGCCAGGTTTCATCATTAAATATGATGTGACTGCATGTAATTACTACCTCAATTTTTACAGCTCCTTCAGCAGTCCCATCCTATTCAGCGTTAGCCGCAGGTTCATTAAAACAGACTAATGTTACAGGTCTAACTTTTGGCGGTGCCTTGCAGAAGGAAAAGGTAGAGATTTGAGCTGATTAAGGCAGCACTTAACCCAGTAACTGTAGTGTAAAAAGGGACTGAAGATTTGATCAACTGAATTAACAACTTCACTTTTGATCTAGCAGAGAGAAATCCACAAACATCAAAAGCAGGTTTCACTTAGCCCCTTAATATCTGCAACTTGCCCTAAGATGTCAGCTCTTCTCACATATATTGGACATGAATCACAAATCCTGTGATTACGCCTGCCAAGACTCCTGTGAAGAGGAGTAGGATTTCCTCCCCCCCACCTCTTTTTAAAGATGGTTGCTGCTGAATACACATATCAGAACAAATCAGCAAGGTATTGACCTGTTTGGATGTCAAGTCATTAGTACAAATAGAAAACTTCAGAAACATTGGAGAAAAGAAAGAAAAAGATGCTTTGCAATAAAGGCAAGAATGATCTGCATCTTAAAATGTCACGCTCTTGTCAGAACAAGAAAATTTATGGAATATATGTAAGTGGCAGGAACTTCAGATGCATCTCAAGCATAAACAGGTAAGATGTTTTCAAACAGCGCTTGAAGTGGCAGGGGAAAATGGTGACGGTCTCACCAAGAGGAAGGGATCACCCAGGGAGGAATGGAGGGCCAGGGCCTCACCAGCAGACTGACCGCCCGCACAACGGCAGGGCAGAGGCAGAAGCCGACTCACGCACTCACAACCTCTGCCCGCAGGGCTCCATCGCTGGCACGCCTTGATGCTGGCTGAAAAAGCCACAAAAAACAATGATTGCCGAGGTGTCAGCAACAGCACAGCACTGCCAGCCGTGGCGGTGGCTTGACAGCATTCACGGAGGTAGTAACTGGCAACCGCGGGGTCTGCTGGGTGGACAGACAGATCTTGCTGGAAACCAAACCCTCAGTTAGCTAATTCAGAAGACAGGCAGGTGTACTCTGACAAATACCTCCCCCACCACAAGCACAAGCACACGCACACACACACTCCACAGGTCTCAAGATGTGCATGCAAAACACTGCTTTTCCCAGGATTTCTATTATTTTAGCTTTATAAAATTATTGCTTTAAGTTAGTTCACAGCCCGCCAGTTGGCTGCATTTCAGAGCTATTCCAGCCCACACGGCTAGATTTTTTTTAAGGCACAAAAAAGCGTGTGGGGAAAAGAAAAAGTCTAAACAACGCCATAATCTTGATGAAATAATCCCAATCCTTTTCTATTAGGAAAGAACTGGTATGCTAACCCCACCATTCTAAAAGCTGGCAAATTTTGAAGGGAGATTTCACCCTTAACCTATTTGCAACTTGAGCATTTGCTAGACTGGCACCAGCAGACAGTCACTACCCTTCTCTTCATCACAAAACTGGTTTCCCCAAACTACCCTTCCCTCTCCAGCCCTTCAGCTACAACTCTGATCCTCTGCCAACTAAACAGAAGGTCGATGCATGTTTTGTAGTTGAGATATGGGAAGAAGATACCACGACAACCCCTTTGCAAGGAAGGGAAGCGCAATTCGGAACAGTAACACTGATGTCACAAATGGCAGAACCTAATCCTCTCCTGTGCATGACCTATGGTCCATCAACCCTTCAAGACAAGTTGGTTTTGGCTGGGGTGAATTTTCTTCACAGTAGCTGGGATGGGGCTGTGTTTTGCATTTGTGCTGGAAACAGTGTTGATAACACAGGGATGTTTTCTTTACTGCTGAGCAGGGCTTACACAGAGTCAAGGCCTTTTCTGCCTCTCACCCCACCCCACCAGTGAGCAGGCTGGGGGGGCACAGAAGTTGGGAGGGGACACGGCTGGGACAGCTGACCCCAACTGACCAAAGGGATATCCCACACCATATGACATCATGCTCAGCATAAAAAGCTGGGGGAAGAAAGAGGAAGGCGGGGACGTTCGGAGTGATGGCGTTTGTCTTCCCAAGTCACTGCTACGCGTGATGGAGCCCTGCTTTCCTGCAGATGCCTGAACACCTGCCTGCTGGTGGGAAGTGGTGACTGAATTCCTTGTTTTTCTTTGCTTGCGTGCGCGGCTTTTGCTTTCCCTATTAAATTGTCTTTATCTCAACCCAGTGAGATAAAAGTGAGTTTTCTCACTTTTACTCTTCCAATTCTCTCCCCCATCCCACCGGGGGGAGTGAGCAAGCAGCTGGGTGGGGCTTAGTTGCCGGCTGGGATTAAACCACAAGAAGAAGAAGAGATTATTCAAAACCACTAACACTTGAACATGGCCATCAAACACCAAGCACCTGCATGCGCACTGCACACACTATTATCAGACAATGCCACTGCCCCCAGAAGGTCACAAAACACACAAGGCAGAAGTCATCTCCTCTTAAAAATGGCCCAGCACTGACACACATGCTCTTTGTCACAGGTGAAAAACGCATGTGCTGCATCTTCAACACCAGAGCAGCCTGACCATGGCCCAGCTGACAAACATGATCCCAGGGTGCCCAGTGGGGGTGAGATTCTTCCCCTGCATCTGACCTATGCTAAGCTAAGATCAGTCACAAAACCCAAGGCACAACAGCAGCCCCAGCCCTCTTCTAACACAATTTGCCCTACCTTACCCCATCTCTTCTATTTAATAACATTCCTCTCGCTAAGTAGAGGAAATTGGATTAAATCCTCCCCCCACCCCCCCAGTCCTCTCCTTCCTGACCATCTCAGTATCTTCCAGGACAGAAGAAGATTCTCCCAGCCACCACCTCAGACCCAGTACTTGCTGCTCCCTGACACACACCTTGGCTCTGACACCTAATGGGATCCGTCCTCTCCTCTCTTGACTGAAGGCAACCCCAGACTCCCATGCTCCCACCACCACACCCCTCCATAGCACAGTTTGATGCTCAGTGCCTGCCTTGCTTAAAACCCTGTTTCCAATCCAAACTAACTGAAGCAACAAGCAGACATGGTGTTCAAATAGGCAGCCTGTACAGAGCATCACCGTCATCCTCTTCCTAGGTCCAACCGCGTTATTTCACCTGGATTTGCACTGGATCTGCTCTCTGAGACCTGTGCAATGCAAAGCCCTCCTGGTAACTCTGGCATCCCTCAGAGGCAATCCACTGAGCCCACTTAGTCCCAGCTTAGCTAACTGCTGGCAGATCTTAGCCCTCGTGCACCTAGAGATGAACCACCTCCAGCTGTGACTGACTTCTGTCTGCCAAGCACTGCTAAGCAGCAGACAAAGGCTTCCCCCCCACTTCATCCCTCATTCCTTCCCATCCTTCTCCATAACACGTGATACTCTAAGCATTGGCTCTCGCTAGCCTAGGCAGGAGTTGTGCACATAAACCCTCCAGCCAACACTGCCAGACTCAAGCTCTCAACCTGCCCCTCTCCGCGGCACGATGGCCGGCATGGCAGAGCAGGCTCACTGTGATGCTCGGTGAGCAGAGCTCTGTGTGCCTGTTCCTCTCCACTGAGCATCGAAGCTGTATCACAGGGACTTGGGATAACATTGTCAAAACTGTGTCTTTGCGTCTGCAGTGAAGTGCAGGCTCTTACTCACCTCTCTTTTTATTAGATAAAAATCCTTTCAAAATTGGTAAATTAATGGCTATATGCCAGGCTTAAGGCTCTACAGACAGGAGTAGAAATCCTAACTGGGTTTGTTCCAAATTTGCTTTGCTAGTAATAACCCTAAAGAAACAGCCAAATGGACGCAAATGCCATATTTTATTCCTACTGTGGATTTTTACTTTTCTTTTTTATTTTATTGTAGGATATTTAGTTTCTAATGAAATATGAAATTCAGCGACAGTGAAGAGTTTTAAAACATACGGCAGTAACAAATCTTAAACTTACTTTTTATGGAGTATTTTTAGAACCCTCTCCAAAACAACAGATCTCCAGCTCCCATGGTTGCCATTAAATGTCAGCATTTGACAGTTTCCATACAGTCATCTCTCAGAAAACAGTTTCTGTCTGTAATTAGGACAATAACTGTTGTAAATCTGAAGTGGCTGTTGGTAAACAATGCCATTTTAAAGGCAGGTTACTGAAGAGACCAAGGTCTGGAAGAGCAACGTTTGGGGGTGTCCTCCCAGGTCTGCTCAAAACCAGAACACTGTGGTGAAGTCTAGCCTCCTTTTTTTTTTTTTTTTTTAAAAACCAGAAATAGGAAATCAGTGAAATAGAAATGTTAGAAATAGATATCAGTTAACTGATTCACAATCAAAGCCAGATTTTTATTTGTATTGTTTACACAAGGCAAATTTTGCCAAAAGATTATTTACCCACTTAAGTTACCTTTTTGCAAAGGAATCCCACAGAGCTAAATGAAGATATTTCTCTTTTCTTGCAGAAGTTGGCAGTTGGTCACATATTTCCTCAGTAGCATTCATGGAGGAGCACAGTCAGAGGAATCGTGCTTTTTTTCCTGCTCCATTCTTTCTCCTTTTCTGGTCATTTATTCCAAGATTGGAATAACCCCAACAAGTTCTCATCATCAGACACATTTCTCAACCTGCAAAATCCTGAAATTTCAGTGTGCTACCATTTCTCATTGGAACAAAAAGAAATACACTTGTACATCCGCATATGAGCATGAGCCAGCAGACAAGACAACTGATAGGGGATGTGTGGGAAAAGGACATACAGCCTTTGATCTCACCACTGCCCAGCTGCACTCCAGCATCCCAGGAAAGTCTCCAGTTGTCTCTAGCAGGGAAAACTGTCTCAGTATATTCATGTAGACCTGTATGCATGGACATGGGCAAACCTGAAACTGTATGCCCCTCACGTTTTGTTCTTTTCTCCTCAGATGCAGCCTTCATCCAGGTACATTGCAGCGTAGGCTGGCTGTGTTGTTACTCAGAAGTGGCAAGGTGCAGATGTTGGTAAACTTTGAAGTGCAACGCAAGTTGTTTTCAGTATACTATGAAATCCTACCTAAAGTTTAACATGTAAATATACCCCATCATCCACCTACAAGCTTCTCAAGCCTTGCCTGAAAGACAAACTGAGGGCCAACACCTGTCCTTTGGTACAAGCTCCAAGTCTCAAGAGCTTTGCAGAGGTACCTTTAATGTTTTTGGTGTACTTCAAAAGGATTTTGTATTTGCACTTGTGACACCACAACTGAATTCAAACATACCAACAGAGCAGCAGCTAGGGCAAGCAATTTCTTCTGACGCTCAGAAAGCAAAGGTATTTTACAATATAATAACCGAATCCCAATTTAATGACGACTCGGTGTTCCTAAAAGAATTGCAATTTTGAGAATGTATAAAAGAAAATACGCTGGACACGCTAATTGCATCTTCTGTCCTCAAAGACCAAAAGGGAAACCAATTATCACATACACTCAACAGGCTACAGCACCAAAATACCCATCAGCATACGGCAGCAGCTCCAGCAGCACATCAGCTTATGTCTGTTGTCTTGTGCAATCAGCAGTTGAAAAAAGTTTGCTTGAAGAGAGAGCACGGAAGGGAAAACACAAGTGAATACAGCTGGCATTTCAACCAGAGTTCATCATACACTGTAGCTGAGGACAGGATTTTTTTTTTTTTTTTTTTTTTCTTCTGGTAAGAAATACACAAGAGAAAAAAGAAAGTTGTCTCTTCCTGAGCTACGCCCTATCCCTGCAGACCACAAACCCATTCAAGGACTTCTCTGAGTCATGGCCTGAATGTGCGCTTTCCCAGAGCAAAGGCACCCAGAGCAACCACACTGAAGTGGAGCCAGAAGAGAAAACTAGCTTTTTCACATGCTTCAATGGCTGACAGCACTTTCATTTCCATTTAGCCACCTGGTATTCAGCCCAACTCCTCTCCTGAAAGTGTCTAGAAAAATTAAAAGGGAGGAACAGCATACTTTTGTGAGAAAGCGAGGACAAGGGATTGCAGTCTTGCACAGATTCTAGTGAAGTCCCTTTTGAATGTGGTTGTGCTTCACAAGACACAGCAATTAAGCAGCACTTGCGGAGCACCTCCTTCTCCAGCCCGCACCGGCACCAAGGAGGGCAGCAGCTGCCACGTCGCCCCTGCTCAAGGTCTCCAGTCGTGCAGGCAAAATTGAATTTTGCTGCCCATGGATCAAGCGTGGGTTGCTCCAGCTGGTGGGAGACACATGTGGAGTCAGACTTGCTGTTCCTGCTACGAAGGGATGGGATAGCAGAGAGACAGTCAACAACAGCCGGTGCTGGGACCAAGCCATCTCCTCCATCACGCGTGTGCCTTGCCCCGTCCCTGAGACCCCAGCCTGGCTCTCCAGGGCTCTGGCACCAACGAGGAGGCAGCAGAGCAGCAGCTGCTGGGGCTGCCCCTGCCTGAGCACCCTTCTGCTTTGCCCAGAGCCGCTCTTGTTTTCACACCGCAATCTAGCAAACCTGTAAAAACCAGCACGACTCAAAGAGAGCCACAGGAGGTGCCTCTCCACAGCGGAAGAGAAAACAAGAAGATATCTCTTACAAGGTTAAGAATGTTCTCAAAGCAGTATTTTATTAGCCTTCCTAAAAAATGAGAAATAATTGCTATGAATACAGTGTGAGCAAAGCAGGCAGAAGCTGGATCTATTATGAGTAGGAGCTTAAAACATTACAACCAGCTTTTTAGGTCAAGAAATATAGTTAATTTTGATGAGGAAAATGAAGTGTTCAGCTTGCTTTTGGACAAATCATGTCTTTCATGAGAAGCATTGCAATCCATTTGCTTTTAATTTATTCCAATGACTTGAAAACCCATACGTATTTTTTTTTATACTAAAGAAACAAAAGATCTTGCCAGTGACAAGAAAGAAATACAAATACAAAAGAAAATCTATGAGAGCTGGCAAAGGGAGGAAGATGTAGAAATTATCATATGAAGAACCAAGCACTACAGAAGTTAGTGTCCGTGCAAACCAGCAACGACCATTTCAGAAAACATACCCAAAGGAAGAAAGAAAGAAAGGGATGCAAAGTTCCCCTGGCCTGACAGGACACCCATCCCTTGGGGACACATCACAAGCCCTGCCAGAGGGAAGGCTGTGGAGAACCAAGCAAGGGCAATTCCGCTCCTGCAGACAACCACATGCACATGGACTTCAAGCTAAATTTAGCTCCAGTGCCAGCATCTCTGAGTTCAGGCAAGTTAATAGGTGGCCAGATTTGGTCCTGCTGACATTAATGTTAATGTTTTTCTCAAGCTAATGTTTCCAGAGATTCCTGTACTGCTCTGCTTACATGCTACCTAATGGATGGGACAGCCCAGTCAAGGTGCCAGCACCGCTACGCTTTGTTCACATGAGGACAGATCTCAACATATTCCACCTGCTTACAAAATCGTCCAAAGGCAAAGCATTTTTTTTTTTTCAAATCAGTCATCACAGAGGGATGCTTGCAGAGCAGATGTGCTTAGAAAGCATCAGCACGCAAAACAATTTTTCACTACTACTGCGCCAATTTTGGACAGTGCAATGAATTCTGTAACTTCCACGTCAAGTTGGGTTTTGTTCTTTCAGAGATTTAAACTACCTGCTCTTTCCAACCATGTGAAGACTTAGCAGTCTCAAGCAACTTACATTAGCTGACTGGTTGAAGGAAAATCGTATTTTATAGAAATCAACAGACCCAAACATCCTTTATCCTTACCCTTAAATCTGATAGAGGGCTTAAAAGATTATAACATCACCAGAACATAAAAACATGAGAGGCAGCCCACTGCCTGTAGTGAAAATGCTCATTTCAATGAGTTTCATATCAGATAGGTGCTTAAGTCCTGAGGCTGGCTGGCAGTGGCTGACCCTACCACACAAGGAGGGTACCTGACAGAGTAGGTGCAGAGCTCATCTAGGCAGGACTTACTGGCTCATCCTCACCACAGTCCCCTGCACCCTTGCCAGCAGTGAGATCTGGTCTTGATATTTTACCCGCAAGTCACCCACCTCTTGTAGAGTCCAGACTTTTCTCTCTCACTTTCCTGGAGGTGAGCAATTCAGTATCTGTCTGGAGACAGTCTTAAAACCTGCAGTACCTGAAGCTCTGTTACATAAAGCAAAACATTTGCTATAAAATTAGCACAACAAGCACAAGCATAAGCTAGATCTTTTTCTGCCAGGATGGATCCCATCACCTGTTTTATGATCAGAAATAACACAGCAATAGCCGCCTTTCTAATGAGCACCTTCTGGATTCCTCTCAGTGCTACAAACTACCTGGAATGAGAGTCACCCCGAGCATGCATCTGCTGTCTTCTGTTAACTCAGACACATCCATATTTTGAACACTTACCAGAATATAAATAAATGTAAATAAATAAAAATAAAAACACCAGAGAGGCTTCTCCACTGAGTCCAACAGGATCTGACAAAAAACTCCTTTGTAACGAGGTAATACTTATCAGCACAAGCATCTTTATTTACATCCTAATAAAAGAAGTTTCATCAAAATTACTAGGTTTCTCTTAAGAACAGTAAAAGCAGTTCCACATTAGAGAAAGAGCCCTGGGTAGGACACAAATGTGAAGGTTTACACTTTCCTATCTGGCAGCCAGATTTGGAGGATTACCTTTTACCTCGAGGGTAATTTTTCAAGATAAAGCTGCCTCTTTCATTTTTTTGATCACAGAAGAGATGCTAAATTGCCACAGATGGTCATTTGTTTTCATTTTGTGTGTTTTACACAGTACATTTTATAGATTATAATAGTTAATTAAATGTAACAAATAAAATTAATTTCAAATTCAAATGTTGAGCCTGCTTAATCTTCACAACACGCCATTACTGTCGGGGTAGCATAGTTTGAATACAATAGGGGGAACAAGGTCCTTTGGCAGCCCCGTCACAGACCAGCTGCTGACTGGCAAGTCGCTTTATGACTTGACATTCAGAGGAGCTGACTGCTGCCGATGTACAGGGTGCTCAACATCACATAATATCAGGCCCCTGGTTTCTTTACAGTAAGAATAGTATTGCCTGTTTATTTTACAGGGGCTTTTTCAGAATTGTTCATATTCATACATTGTTCTCTTCTTCCTAAGCTGTATTTGCAGATTCTGTTATTCAAATGCACTTCCATGAAGGTGAAAGATAACAAATAGAGCCAGGCATGTGGTACTTCACAGGATAGAAATACAATTCACCTCACTATAAGAGGACTGCAATAGCATTTAAAAATGCTTGATCTGCAGAGTCAGCAAAACTGTAGTTCTAAAGAAAACTTTAAAATGAGCACTTAACCCACTCCCCCCACAAGAGGGAAATAATGGAAATAAATGGAAAATAAAAACGCTACCCATAATGTACTGCACTATGTATTTCAGTTAGTGGTCTCCATATGCACATCTCTGATCTTCTTTAAGCTCAGAACGCAGTAATATTTCCAAGCACTATTCCAACAACCAAACTGGGTTTTAGACCTGCCACAATGCTTTTTGTACAGGCTGTGGCAGGGGTGGAATATAGGATGTTAGGAGTGCAGAAAAGAGTGAGGAGAAACGCAACTGTAATGTCTTTTGCTACTGGACAGCTGCACAAGCCCAGGCTGCTATAGGCAATCCTGCAGCACTACCTAAAATCCAGGACTGCAACAACTCAGAACCTTTTTTTCTTCCCCAAATGGGAGAAGATAAAAAAACATACAGGGAAGATTTTTTTAAATGTTAAGAAAGCAGTTTGCACATTAATAGAAAGCAAGAAGTAACAAAAAAAAAGTTTAAAAAAATCTCAACCCAGCTAACATGCTAACATACTTGTCTGTCTCCCCACTGTGAATGAATAAATTTCAAGATGAATGTGCATTAAGTAGGAAAGAAATGTTGAAGGCACCACCCCTCAACCAACTGGAACTAACCTTGCCTTTTGCATTTTCCCAGAAATTAATGAGGACTGATGGAAGGTGATGAGGAACACCGTATCTTCAGTAACACACGGATATCTCTCTACCAGGCCAAGAGAAAATAATTTACCATCCAAGATTTAACATCCATACTTGCCCATTCCTCATTAACATGCCCTTTTTCCCTTAATACAATAATTACTGGTGTGACCTTTCAAGTTCCCCATACAATCTGCTGTTAATTCTTCTGAGCACTTCATCTCTTAGTGTATCTTTTTTTAAATGTCCTACAGTTAAATCTTTTGCTATAGAGCTGCTTTGTCTATACATTAAAATAAAACTCTATGTCTTTTGTTAGTGTTATTACTATATACATGAACTGTTAGCAAGGTTTATAAAACACAGGGGGTTTCTCTAGGAGAAGGCTAGAAAGGGTTTTGTAAACTGATGGATCGCTGGCATTTGAAAGCTGGTACTTGAAAAAAATAGCTTGGGTTGGATTGGGGGGGGCAGTCTGTGCTTGTTTGGTTGATTGGTTTTGTCTGTTGTATAATTTTTCCATCAGACTAAAAGCTCAACAGCGCACAGGTTTTAGAGTACTATTTTGTTTTCAACAGGACTAGAGCAAACAATGAAGGAAGAGCTTTATGAAGCTAGACCTATCCATTGCCCAGGCATTCCCATAAGTCACTTTGCCTGCAGATCCTGAACTTGAAACATCTCAACAGAGACCAACTTTCAGAAAAAATGAGCCCAAGCCCTTTAGCTACCAGCTACTTTTAAAAAGCTTCAACACAAAGTTTCCCCCTCCCAGAAGAGCTGCATTCCGACTGGTGAACGAAGCAGTCCCAGGCCCTTGGACGGCACTTGGACAGACACAGGAAGAACATGAACATGTTTGTAGAGAAGAGAGAGCACCATCAAGGCAAGATTCAGTCTAGACCATGTTCAAATTCTGGAGCAAAAGAGGAGTGAGCACTTTAACCACACCATTATGACCTCTGATGGATGTAGCATCACCACAGTCTTACTTTTTTCTCTTTCTTCACAGAAAGAAGATGCGCACCTGCAGAAAGCCAACCTTTTTAAAACAGTATTATGTGCAACACCAGTGGTGGACTGCTACAAAGGTGACCATGGGTTCCTCTTACGTGCCCTTCTCAAGATTATCCAACAGCCATTAAGGTATGTGGGACAATGAGCCTGCTTCTGACACTGCCCCTTACCAGTTTCATCACACCTTACCCATTCCTGCAACCTTTACATTCAGCTGGACTTTCCAAATAACCTGTTGTGGATTTTATTTTCCACTGAACAAATACTTACATAATATTTGATGAGTATTTTTCCTTGTTCATTAATTGTGATGAACACATCATGAAATTCTCTAATGTGTTCATTATTCAGTATTATTCAAACATTTTGTCAGCAAATAATTATTGGTTTATAGGTCATTCAAATTGCAAATTGTAACTATTATAGTCATAGTTTGCCATTTATTTTTTAACATATGTAATTTATTTAACTTAAGTAATGCATACAGCCAATTTAATCAATGTGCAGTGAATTTCAATTCGCACATTTGGCTTTAATATTCTTAGTTACATAAATCATGCACTCAGGAAACTGAAAATAATAATATGGGACTTAAGTGAATAATTGGAACCACATGAACTAGTGCCACGGAAAACATGAAAATAGTCACATATGCAAGCAAATCTAAATTCACTTTCCAAATCATACGAACATTTGCAACTCTTTTTTCCCTTTCTAATTAACTCTGATACAGTTAATTTGTAACAAAACCATGCCAGCAGCTACTGCAGACATTGCCAGATTGCTTTCCACTTCCTCCTCTGTATCCTTATTTAGGATATTAAATAACCCTGGTCGCTATTAACTTTTCTTCATGCAGTATCTCAGAAGATATCTGACCACCACATACAGCAAAAGACCTTCAACTTCCACAGCATTTGGGAGGCAAACTGCAATTAGTGGTTACCTGAATCGATCATAAATAGCCTAGGACAGCTCTAGTTACTTAATGCTTCTGATTTTATTATAAGACCAGAGATAAAACTATAATGAGGTTCAGTGATAATAGGAAGTTGGTCCTCTGGGACTTAAAATTGAAGTAAGCAGGCAGAAATTAAATGTTTATCTAGCAGATTCCTGTTTGTTCATGCTTTAATGTATACCTACACCCATGCTTCTACTGCAATTAGGGAACAGCCCGAATTAGTCTGATCATCCTCCTTCAAGAAGGAGAGAATAAAAAATAAAGAAAGAAAAAAAGTGAAGTAGTCAATACCTATTACCAGCATGACTTTTCCTAATGAAAAGGCCTTACTTGGAACTGGCAATGGACCAAAAACTGCACTACCTCCACAGCTCTGAGACTTCCTCCTTTAACTGAATCCAAGGGAGAAAACACAGCACAACTACACACAAGCAATCTGGAATAAGCTTATATGTGCTCACCGATATCAATACATTGTACAGTCTACAAATGAGCAGATGATGCAGAAGCAAGAGCAAAGATATTCTGTGTTATATCACTGAAGTCAGGTTCTAACAAAAACAACAGCCTTTGCCCTCTGTAGGCAAGTCTAGAAAGGGGTTTCAGACACACAAAATTGGTGCCGAGATTCAAAGAGCTAGGTTAATCACGAGAAAAGAATCAGCCACAGAAAGTCTCGATCAAAAAACTTGCATTCCCTCCCCTCTTCTCAAGCCGTGGAGCTGTTCAGACATGCAAGGTTTTGCTCTCCAGTTATTAGAGGATGCATGTTTCACAGATATCGCATCATATCCCAGACAGACCAACAAGTAAAAAACTATAACCACCACTGAATTGTTGAACCAGCATTTAAATGGACAGAATTGTGGTTATGCACATGAATCAAAACGGGCTTTTTTGAGTGAAGACGCAAAATAAAAGCAACTTCTGCAGTCAGGTTTTGTGCAGGTTCATACAGATGCTGTTGTGGCTTGTGACGATGCCAAACAGTAATGACATAAGACTTTCACTTATGTGTAGAATACACAAATGGTCAGTTTCATAAGCAACATCCATTAGAAAGACAAGTTCTGATGGCAATCACAGAAGAGAAAACAGACTTTGGGGGTTGCCCCAACACTGGGATTTTGGGTCTGAGAAGAAAAGCAGAGTAGGGAAGTTGAACGGCCTTCCAAGGAATTACAGCAGCAGTCAAGCCTGAGGACGATTAGATCGGAAACGGCATGATACAAGTACTCTGCTCATTTGAGTGATAAACTAAAGTTCTTTGAAGGGTTCCAGATCACTACATCCAGGGTAGATCCACCCAAATGATAACCCACCCAGGCATCCAAACCTACTGTGTGAATGAGTGAGGTACACCATTGCATAGCATGAACTCCACTGCAAGGGGATACAGAACTCACTAAACTCATTCCTAGATTTCAACACCCTAAATTTCTGCCCCTTTTCCAGGTGGCAGCATCAATCTGCTTAGCTCATGCAGGTGGGTGAATGCCAAGGTGAGAAACACAGCCTGCACCTATCAATTCTCACCCTGTTTGCAAAACAAGGAAGGAAGAACACAAGCTTTTGTGAGTTGTTTGCATGAGGGGTTTCACATGAGAGCTCAGAAAGCCTTCAGCACATGCCATTTTGGCCTTTTTACTGACAAAAGCAAACTGGCCCGGCCTAATTCCCTCCACCAAATTCTCTACTAATGTAGACCCATTTTGAAAGCAGGCAGGCAGGGGGCACAGAGGCAATACAAGTGGAACCACCCTTTCTTCGCACCGTGCAACCGGACTTTAAATTGCAGTTCCTGCAAGCCTCTCCAATGCTAGCCTAAAAAAATGTTCATTGCAAAGTCTTTCTTCCTCTTCCACTTGAATCTTTCTCCCCATTCTACATGACAAAATCTGAAATCCTTACTAAATGCCATGACACAGAGAGTTGTTATTAACAAGCTTGTTAGAGCTGTGAAACAGGATTTCCATTACATAAATCTCTTACTTTCCCCATAGTACGACAGGATACCATCCTAAGTATCTTATAATGCCCAGTGACCTACCTATTGCCTTCTAACAGAAGCAATCATATCTGATTTGCCCTCTATGAATTCTCCAGATGTCTTGACTCATTAACATACTGTTAAGTGTTCCTTGTCTAGCAGTGAAAATGTCCTGCTCTCCCATCTCATAAGTAGCCTCTCTCCATTCAGCTCCTTGTTTAATCAATGCTAATTACATAGTCTTGTGATCATCTCCTGAAATTAGCACAAATGGTAACAAGTTCTTTGATTGCCAATGTTTTTGTAAATGTTATATTAAAAAATAGCACTAAAATAACAGCATAGGCAAAATTTGTATTAGAACCATGCATGCGGTTTCAAAATTCACAAGGATGGCATACAGAGTGGGAGCCCACTGCCATTCAATTCAACTGATTCAGTTGAACAGTGCACAAAGAAACCAACCTACTTCCAGTTTGGAAAAACGCTGGTGAGGAAAAACACAATCTACAATGAGTACTAGCAATAAGAGAACATGACATTACAGCTGCAAATTCTCACTGTGTCATTTTTTTAAGACCAAAAAAAATTGACTTAGTTATAACCTCATTAAATTAGCAGTATTTGGGGATGGGGAAGGGGAAAAAACCCAGTGTAAACAAATTTCAGAATGTTGTTCAGAGATTGCTCAAAACCAAGGCATTTGATGAAGACTGCTTCACATTTTTAACTGTGCAGCATCACATAGCGCTAGTGCCTGCACAATACAAAAGCCAAAATTACCAAACAGCTCCTGTGAGAACTTACAAAAAACACTAGAACATGCCTGTCTGGTACTGAAAGTCAAACCTCTACAAACTCCCATTACCCAACAGGAGCTAAATAACGCGAAAAGGTATTTCAATATACAATGAGATAGGAAATAAATGTCTATCCAAGATACTAAGAAAAATGAATGAGGAATGAATTGTGTAACTTGGTCAAGCCATTAATTCTAAAAAGAACTGGGAGCCTAGTGGATAATTTAGAGTGATTGTCCAAGACAAGCAGCAGCTTATTGGAGAGAGTTTTTATGAAAAAGGTGTCTTAAATATTTTATTGGGAAATAATAAAACAAATTCCTGGAGGATGACCAGCT
Organism: Fulmarus glacialis; assembly: GCF_000690835.1. Taxonomy (NCBI): domain Eukaryota; kingdom Metazoa; phylum Chordata; class Aves; order Procellariiformes; family Procellariidae; genus Fulmarus; species Fulmarus glacialis. The sequence continues at coordinate 19,966 of NW_009186921.1, read as the reverse complement.
CCATCAAAGATAGGGCCACTGACATGAGCAATTACACACCTCAATCAAAAGCCCTACAGGATCCTACTCTGACCAGGTAGGTCAAGAAAAGTAGGATGAAATCCCAATGCCTCTGAAGTCAGAGGCAAAATTCCGACCGGCTTCACTCTAGCCCAGTTCTCACCAACCGTCCAGTCAGATGTTTCCAGTTTCCTCAGCCAAGTGCCCTGCTGAGGACAAGTTCTGAGCCATAGCACCATTAAGATCATCCTCTATGGGATATGGATGGAAATTCATGACAAATTGATTCAGTTTCCTAATTTGACACTAACCACCATTTCTGTATGGTCGCTCTTCTACTCATTGAGTTAAGAAAATAATACGCCCTTTCTCCCATCAGCTCTTATTCTTAATTTCTCTGTAAAGCTCTGTGAGATGGGAAACATCTTAGCAGACATGCCAAAAACCAAACACTATGAACCTTCAATCTAGTTTGGGTCCTCCATTTGTTCTGATAGCACACTTGCACATTTCTTATACACATGGCCTTACTTTTGTTCCATTTTCAAAAGGAATACAGAACACTTTTAGAACACAAAATACTGCAGTGCCAGAAAGCAGACCTAAAACCAAGCAATCCTCCTCACCTTCACAACATTATTTTGCAGCACGTGTGACTGACATTCAACACTAGAAATCCCTCTGCAAGGACACTGAAACATCAGAGCAGTACAGGTTATCTAAAACTAAGGAGTTTGTTCTTAATTTTTTTAAGAACAAGTTGGATTACCTTCTGTTAGGACTGCTCCAAGTAATACTTGTTCACCAGCTCACCTGAGGACCATTCTTTCTACCCTATGGTTTCTACAAAGGTTTTTCTAAATGCTCAGGAATTCTGGATAAAAAGCAGGAACCTGCAGACTCATTACTGTCAACAGAACCTCAAAAGTGTGCTGTTACAAATACATATAGTCAGAGATTAAAAAAACAAAACTGATCAAATGTGGCTTCTGACAAAGCTTCTTTGTCTCCACAGATTATCTAGCAGAAAGGCCAATCAACAATTACTGCCGTACTACCCCATTTCATTTCTCTCTGCAACATTATTATAGGCAAAAGCAGAAGCCTCAGGAAGGCCCATTGCTCCGTCAGACTGCAGTGCAGCAAAGAACTTTGGAAGCTTTGAGCTCCTCATCTGCACTCCAAGCACCTACCAGCGCTTCCAGATGTCCTGGTGAGCCAACCACACACAGCAGTGCCAACAGCACACATGAAGCAGTTGTCATGTGCAAATGACATCCAAGGGCTCTTTCTTTTAGTTCCCTACTCTTCCGAAACAAGATGAAGACAGACAGAGGCAAAATATCATTTCACTAGAGAAACTGCCAGTGAGCAAGAGGTTATTTGTTGTGCAAGCAAGAATCGGCATGTGAATTTTAAACAGATGTAATGGTTAATTAATTCTTAATATTCCCTTGCAGCATTGGAGATGTGAACTAATAACAATTCTGACCTCTTGTAGAGGACAATTCAGTGTCCAACAACACAATGATTTTACAAGAAACTCAAATACAAACCACCTTGAAGCTTTTGCTAAAAGGAAATGTATCCTTGGCCCCTGGACATGTCCACTGCAAGACTTCAGGCATCCATGGGACATTACAAGCTGATGGGAGGAAGGCTCCACAGAACCACTCAGTTCCAGTCACCCATGACAGAGAAATTCACGTTAAAAGGAGTGCTGAGGAGGATAATCTAGGAGACTAGGCAAACCGAGATTCAATTTTACAAGAGAAAGGTAGCAAAATAATTGACTCCTAAGTACATCGGGGGAAAGCACCAGGGAGGCAGAAAAGCTGTTTACACAGCCCCAAATAACCATGGGTACCTTTGGGGTGGGAATGAGAAGAAGGTCTCCAGTCATCAGAGCCCAGTGGTTCTGAGGCACCAGCAGTACTGGGAGCCTGGATCCAACCGCTTTCACAATACATCTTGATAAAATTAAGGGGAGTATGTGACATGTTTGCCCACTACAGCAGAGGACTTGATCCAAAAGCATCCCCTTCCTTCCACACACCCAGGTACCCAAGTGTCTAATACTCGGAATCTCCCCATTTCAATTAATTGGTTGCACTCCACTATTTCTGAAAAGTATCAGCCTTTAAAGCCTCAGGAAGTATCTACAGAAGCAATTCTGTCATACTCTCAACACATGAGTGTTTCTATGGTGACTTTCTAGCACTTCATTGGATTCCCTTTCCTAAACGCTCAGGGTACTCCTACACCACCCTGCAATCCCAAACTCTAGGTAAACCAGAACGGAAAACTCAGTTTTTCTGTACCCAAATGTAAAGTCAAGCTCTAAATACGCATTCACTGTATACCCACGCATCACACCTCCTTGGCCTGCACATGTTCTAGGGCAATGCCGGATGATGCCACATCATCCAACCAGTGGCAGTGACACAGTCAAAGCTATCTTTTGCTATATATACACCATGAGCTCACTTGAGCCTGGAATATCAGAGTATTTTGTCTTGAAATACCACCTTCTCCTGGAGCATTTATACTCACAGGCTGTTTGCAGATACTAGAGCAGAGAGTCCACCTAAGTATGGAATAACTACAAAAAAAGCAAGCCTTCCTCACTGCCTTCTCCCTTCTTTTTTTTTTTTCCAGTATACTTTCTCCCCCCTTGCTATTAAGAAACCCCTCCATCCTCCTTCAAGGGCTCATTAACCTCTCTACATTATCATTCTGACACTAGCAAATGCCTTCTGAAAGGGCCAGTGCTGTCAGAGCGACCTGAGACCCCATGAACACCCCCAGAACATTGACCTCTCAAAAGTCTCACCTACAACACTTGCACATCCTCATTTGTCTGCTTTCAAGTCATTTAGTCATTTGTCGGTAAGTAATTATCAGATCTTCCAGGGCCTGTGGAACAACTTATCCTTGTCTTCAGCTCACTATTAGCTCTGAGACCTTGTGGATGGTAGTGCAGGATAAAACCCTTTCCCATCTGCCTGACCAAACAGCTGATAACCAAGATTTACCGTGGCATTGGTAAAGCCAGCACTGTGCATGCTAGTGTATAAACAGGTTAGGTGGTTCCCCCACTGTCTATTAATTTTCTTAAGTGCCTAGAACATGAAGATATTTCTTAGAAACTCAGTGCAACCCCAAGACTCACAAAGCATTGACAGGTGCTTGTGAGCATTGCCAAATCAGGCCATCCTTTCTTCCTACGGCCCCTCTTTTTGCACATTAAAGATTAATACCTTATTTGCTACAGAATTCTGTTATTCTGTCTCCTTCCATCCTGGCACCAATGCAGCTTCCAGCTGAGTTGAACATACCGCTAGAGATACTTTTTTTCAGTTTTGAATATTTTCTAGCAGAGATAACATTAACAAAACGACGTTCTTTCAAGCAGCAGCTGTTGTGAGTAGCATATATCCTGTGTAACTGCTTAAAGGAAATAATATGGACTGCTTCCTCTGGGAAATATGTACAAATGGAGATGTCTTGGATGCGTAACATCAACAGGAATCTGAACCTAAGGCTCCCCTTACAGTCATTTGGGGATATTCTTATTAAACAGGGGTAGACTCTGCCTAGCAAGGCTCCAATCACAAACCCTCGCTCAGCGCACTCAGCTTTCAACAAGCACAGCGGTCATTATGGCAAATAACCCTAGCCGCTCCTTCCACACAACGCTCCACTTTGAGCCTTCTGTACAAGACACGTTTTAAGCAGTTTACCTTTTCAAGGGCTTGTTCTTTGTATACAAAACCACTCCTCTGTTTAAAACAACACCAGGGTTATGGGCCAGCCTCACAGTGTTGCAGCCACTCAGAGGAAATCCTGACGCTCCGTGAATAACCCACACCACGGTGCTGGTTGTTCTTGTATCTACTGATGCACAGGACAGAGTGTCAACTTTAATTTTGAAATTCTGTGATGCTGTCACTTTGTGTCACAGTGTTAAGTGTTTTTGATTATTTGATGTCAGCTCGGTTTACTTAAAGCATTCCCACTGCTTGCATTTGCTTTCCATCAAAATGTGTCAGAAATCTCTTAGTAAGAACCATTCTTAACCCAAAGGGGATAGCAGGACCCAGCTGCAACTGCTGGTGGTCACAGTCACAGCGTGCAATGTTTACTTAGTAGATTCTCTGAGAACGGCTGTCCTCATCACAGCATCGTTCCCACTGGAACAAGTCTGGTCCTCAAGAAACCCATTCTGGATAGCTTTTACATGGAGGCATTTTCAATGACCAGGGCTGCCCACACTGTGCACGAGGCAGGCAAGCTGGCCATGTTGCTGGCTGCCCAGGCCTCCTCAGCCAGGCAGAGGGTTTAATTTCCCAGCACTGTACCCTTTACAAGGGAAATACTTTGCTTCAGTGTGTGACAAAACCTCGCTCAAGCATTGCCAGCTTTTCAGTACAATAATGGTACCAGGCAGCAATACTTTCCATTCACTTGCTTCCTTATAAAAATGACATGGAGCATTTTGTGAAGAAACGTACTACAAGAGCTGGAGTCTCCCCTCAGATACATGCCCTAAGAATGAGAAGCAAGTGATGGTAACTGACTTTCAGCTTTTCTTCTCATTACTCATTCATTTCTACAACCTGAATTCACTCTCTCAGCTCAACCATGGAACATTAATAGCCTTCTCAGAGCATCCTGGAAGCAAGAAACATCAGGTAAAATGCACTCCCACTGACATCCAACTTGCCTGGACCATGAAAACCTTCACAGCCAAGTGATATGCTCTAGTACTGAACGTGAACACAAGCTGCAGGGTTAGATGAACGAATCACTGAACACCACCAAAATTATTATGAAAATGAGTAATAACGTGTTCTTTAAAGCTCTCCTGACTTTAAATCCTGACCTCCCAGTGCACTGTTAGCATTGATAAAGTTTCCTTTATGTCAAGGAAACTACATTCATCGTAAACCAATTCATGCATGATCAGAGTCAATCATCTGTGTTTTCAGGGTGATCCTGGACACGAACTAAATGCCATTAGAACAGGACAGCTAGAGGAAGTCGACAGTGAAAAGCCTGCAGAAAATAGGATTTTTTTTTTTTTTATAAAGTCAAAGTTAATTAAAGAATAACTGTGTTCTTAAATTACTGAAAGATTTAATTTACTCCTGAAACACCTGAATCATCATTAACACTATAAGGATCTCTTTGCATTAATTCATGCCCAAATTCAAGGCTGTACATTTTGTTAAGCTTCCTTCTTCCTGTTCATATTTGTACCCGATTAAACTTCAGTACAGGTGCATACGGGTTAGTAATCACATTTTTATATTTTGCATGCAGATTAGTCCTATTCGAATCTGCATAAATTTGTTATGCATCACTGCAAAAGTGAATGCTCAAGCAACTTTTATTTTTATCTAATCAAATCACTGCCTAATGAAAAATGAGCAACTGTGCACAAAGGTGCACTCAGGCAGACTCCAGGGATCCCTGGGAACAGGAACATTTACCACTCAGTAGGCCTACCAGGTCCAGGTCTCTCCGGCCTCATGGTCAAAGCCTGATCAGGATCAGCCACATCCAAAATGCCAGTGTTACCTTCTGCAGGAAGATTAAATCAAGGTTTCCACCACAGGATGGACCCAGAAGGGACTTCTACAGAACTCCTCACCTAAACCTTAGCGTAATCAACTGAGACTTAGTAGACTATGATCGAAAGCCCTCCTCCAGTATGGAAATGGACAAGTCTCTTGGCTTCCCTATACCTGAACTTTCCGGCTGTGCAACGAGCACCACATCTTTTCTTCTAAGGTGAGTAGCTGCAACAAGAGGAGCTGAACCTCAGGCAGAAAAACAGTTCATTTAATTAAACTGCCAGCAGTCACATTACACAGTGGTAGGTAATATTAAGCAGTTTACTCTGGAAGTAACAAGACAAAGCACACACCTTCCACTGCTGAAGTTGTATTAAACCGTTTTAAAAGAGACTCTGCAATTAAATAAATATGCACAAACTGGCATGACTTCTTAGTACAATTGGCAGGATCTAGTCCAGAAACAAGTCTGCTGGTGGAGACAAAGGGTTTTTTTTTTTTTAAAGCAAAATGTAGAAGAGACAACCACTTGAAAATGTCATTCTGAAGTAGGCAACAGTGTCCGGATGACTTATAATCCATCTACTCCCTCTTGTGTGTTCCCATCCATGCCTTCAGCCAGCACAGACATCAGAGCAGCTGATGGGTACAGCCCCAGCTCAAAAGGCACCATGGACAATAGCGAGAAAGCAATAATGGAGACAAACAGTTAAAAACTTGTGCAAAGTGGTTTCAGACCTAAACTTGAACAGAAGGCTTGATCACCTCCATAGTCCACCCCTCCACATAGCAAAGGCCAGCGGCTGAGGAAGGAGATGGAGACAGAGCACTTGAGGAGTCCCTGGAGGGGACAAGGCACCTCCACTCACCCATCCCACCCCCAGCTATCACGCTGTACCCAGCCACCTCACAGCTTTAGGCAAATCTATCTTTCCTCATCCCAGGAGCTAAAAGAACGCACATATTGGGATATGCAAAATCTGAGTAAATTATCATGGGGCTGGAGTAAAGGAATCGTAGTGCATTCACCTGAACAGCTGCAGCAGAAGCAACAAAGGCTCGAACGGATATGAATACTGTATCACATGCAGATCATTTTAACATCTGCCTCACCATGTAAGAGAACATTGTGCACCGATCTCATCTTCAAACTCACAAAAATTTTATGACCATGCTGCCATCTCAGAAGCACGCTCTGTTCATTTCCTATTATGCAGCACAAACGGTGAGGCAGAGCGGCTGCACCCTATTTCAAGTTCAAATCAGCAAGAGAGATGCTTAAGTAAAATAACTACAGCAGAATTAACATGGAGCTACGCTTTCCATTCAGCTCCACTACTGGCATCTCCTTTCCATGAAAGGACAGGAACGGAGGTCCCCGCAGACCCAGTCTCCCGCAGCAGCAGCAGCACGGGGTCCCCAGGGCTTCCCACAGGAGCAAAGCCCTGCGGACATCCCTGCTCGCAGGGCTCCCTCCTCCTCTGTATCCCTCCCCGCAGGCAAGCACCCACCATCGTAGCTCCTTAATTGCCATTTCTCCCTGTTCCACATGAATTTGTTTAGGGGATTTTAAAAAGGGGAATTTGAAAGGAATTAAATTAAGGCTTAGGAACAAGCAGCAACTGGCAATAAACAAGTTCCCCAAAGTGTGAGAGAGTTTGTCCTCCACACTCACAGCACATTTCAAGGTCAATTACACTCCCTAACGAACCGCTTAGCCACAGCCAGGCTGCGGGAGTTACACCAGGCTGAAGAAAAGCACAAATAGCTCACATTCGGCTTTTGCCAGGCTGCAATCAAAACTCATTCCTCTCCAGCAAGGAAGGCTCTGGACCCGCGATGAAAGCTAAAACTCTGCAGCTCAACCCTTGTCTCGACAGCACAGCCATCCTGCTTCACCCAACAGATCCTTCCAGAAACACTTTTTTCTTTCATTTTTATTTTTTATGGTTCTATTTGCATTTCCTTTAAAAAGCATATCACAACCCTCTCCTGACTTTCCCACGTGCCACCCCCCTCCTACCCACATCCTCGCAAGAAACACAAATATCACCACCAACTTTCCTAAAAAACCCATACATTGAGGTAATTGAAAACCAAATGCTTTGTATTAAAATATTTATGGAACTTGGTCAAGAATAAAAAATGAAGAAGCATTTTAGATACTTCACTGATCACTTTTCAGAGAATGCATGCACTTTTTCAACCTAACTTTCAGTCTCCATAGACTTGAACAGACACATTCGTAACCTAAATTGGTCATTCGTCTATCTGCACACAGTGACTGTCTTACCTACCCACCACAGAGTGGACAACTTTTTTCAGTTTCACCACAGAAAATAATCTATTTCAGAAATCAAATCCATGTTACTGGATATTTAAAAGAAAAAAAAAAAAAAACAACAACCAAACAAAAACAAAAACCACCAACAAAACCCCAAAAAGCTCTACATCACCACCACCGAATAATACAAACATATTTATTTGCTGTGGACAGGCTGGGGAAACACAACATTTAAGCGGCTGTACCTGACATCCCAGGATACAATTTCTTCCCCCAGACTCCTACCACCTCATCAAGATTTATTACAAGCTGCTGGGCCATTAAAAACAGATAACTTTTGTCAGAAATCATTTAACTGCTATACTTAATCCATTAATCTCTAATACATTTTAGAGCAGTTTTCTTGCTGTGTTATTTAAAAGGACTAATGTGGATAAGAATCAGTTTTACACCAACATATTACCTGAATCATTTACCAAGATAAAACATTTTTACTAATCATCACACTGCTAGTCAATAGCAAAATTATTGCATATGTTTAAAAGCATTCTGCTTTAGGGAAAACAGACCAGTGTTATCACAAAAGCATTAAGTCTAATTTTCATTACTGTGGTTGAATACAATGCCAAAAATGTATATAAACAACTTTAACAGCTCTAGTAAGCAATATTTGTTCAAAAAAAAAAAAAAACACCTCATTAAAAGGACACTTATTAACCACACACTGAAATTAGCTTTTCCTTTCCTTTTTTCTTTTTTTTTTAATAAGGGTATGGCTTTCAAATTATCAGTTTGTCTTCACCTGCAATTTACACAGTCCCCAGATGAAGAGTGTCAAGTCTCTAAACACTGGAAACATTAGACATTTAAATTTTGTAATTAGCTCCATTGTTTTCAGCTACTGCAAGATCGGAGGTTACTAAGTGCCACCTCTTCCTCCCCATTGACAAACATTTGCACGCAAAAATTTGACAGAAAAAAGCAAAATAAAACCAAAACGCCCCAAACCCCAGAATACATTGGTATTGGTATGAGGTAGCCAGAGCCAGTGAAGTGACAGGGTAGTACTGTGACTCCAATCTTGCACTACTGAAGCCAGGGAGAGTTTTGCTGCTGACTTAATCGAGGCCAGGATTTCAACCTACAGCATTTTCTTCTGTAATTTGAGGGATACTCTGATTAACTGCAAATAATTAGCTCATTTTAAAATGGCATAATCTTCTTTGTGCACAATGCACATTCTAAAACTGGATTAGCACGGGATCTAATGCTGGAGCCTCTCTAGCATTAAAGGATTACAGGACATCAATCTGAACTCACAGCTAATTGGGATGGCTGCGTCCCCTCAGCCAAATCCACTTGTTCTGCCTGTGCAGCAGGACCTGCAGGAGGGTGCGTGGAGGGCACACGCCTGCCCACCGCCTGTGTAAACTGAATGGCTTTTGTTGGAGCTAAAGCGATCGCTTTCTGCAGTGCTGATTTTTGGAAAGCCAGGCACAAGGGCATTCGACTGGACATCGCTGTTTAATAACCCCAAAGTCACAACTGCAGATGTCTACATTAACACGAGGTTTGAGAGGGTAGCAGATGGTTAGGAAGCTCTTACTGTGAAGGCCCTAATGATTTCCAAAGGTAAAACAGCAAGTAGCTTTTATGTATAAATGATACTCACCATATGGTAAGCATGATTGAAATTTGAAACAAAAAAATTAAATTATTACAGTTAGATTGAATAGAACCAAAACCAATTAAAAGTAAAGCTAAACTTTACGATAAAGATTAGAAATAGTTTATATCAATAAATTAATGCTGCCAGAAAGGGGAGCAGAGTACGCACCAGAAGAGTGGTGTTCTTAAGTGGTAGACACAAATCCCATCAAAATTCAGCTTGCTCCTTTGAAGATACACCCAAAAACGAGGCTGGCACTTCCAAGCACCAAAATCAATAAACAGACATACAATCAATAGACAAATCATATTTCATTGACGTTAATTTATTAATTAATCTATTAATTTATTGATTGTGATTACAGGCCATGATTACAGCCTGATTACAGGCTGTGAATAGGTACTTTTTTATATACATAAGCATTCCACAAAAATAAATAACTAATGACATGTGCACTTCTCCAGTTGATCAGAGCACCTACACACGCATACGAAGGCAGGAAATTACCAGGTGTTCTTAACAAAATATAAAAATCACATTTGCTGGTTTTCAGTAAGAAACCTCGGCACATCCTCACCATCACTTTTGCTAAAGCAGGGAGCTCTTGGTCACAAAAATGAAGATCCCTGGAAGCCCGAGGCTGCCCCGTCCTGAGAGGCACCCGCAGCACCCCGCCAGCCAGCCAAGAGCTGGGAGGGCTCCTGCCAGCACCCCAGCACTGCCACCCCCCATTTCTGCATGCGGGGAGGGGGCTGCAGGTCCTGCCCCCTCCAGGAAGGGCCTCACAGCTAATGTGATGGCTCAAGATGAGTCGTCCTACATCACACATGGTCAGGCCAAAAGACTAAACGCCTCTGACCAGTGAGGTGACATCTACCGCCCTGTACCACTTCTAGCACTGAAGGAAACACTGCTCGGTTTCGTAGAGTTAAGCACATACTTAACTTCACGCAGTAAAATCAAAATAGCCACCTGTGGATCATTAGATTATCTGCTGCCTCTTAACACAATAAGCAGTTAGATTACATGGCATCCCTCAGTTCATTAAATTAAGCCCACTCAGCGGTATGCAGTCTGTCTCTCAGAAATCTGGTAGCCTACTGAATCCTGTCAGTCATTCTTCACTTTGTCACAGGCCTGTGATGAAAAACCGCCTAAAATTCTGGTTTTACCAAAGTCAATCTAAAATTTCCATAGACTTTAAGGTAGCTGGACTTTTGCTGGATGTTACATAAGATAGTCACAGCAAAAACCCAGAGCTGAGCACAATTCTGGTCCAGTACCATTACGAACTCCCAGTTCTGCAGAGGATTGTCAACAATCTTTATACCTTCAGCAGGTCCAATGTAAGTTGCAAGTGAACCTTGTGCATGTGATACGGAGCCTTTGCAGATAAATTCTGCTTTGATCTTTCAGGTTCACTAGAAACCAAAGTGAAACTCAAGAGATGCATATTAAATCCAGGGGAAGAGATGTTTGCATGCATGCACACACACAGAGCACCCAGCCTTTCTTCCCTTCCACATTTTGTCCCTACGCCAACTCCCCAAATGTCAAACCCCATCTCACATGGGTATGCTGCCCAGTGTTAATACAGGATTTAAAGGAAAACTCTACAAGGTTCCACTGGGCTGTTCATTATACTGTGAAATGCGGTCCCACTCCATGAAACATCAGTCCTGGAGAGGCTCTTTGCTATGGAACCAGGCCCCTTCCCAGGGCACAATTCCACTAGTCCCATGCTCTGAAACGAGGTCTCCAGGCAACATTGGAGACATCAGTCCAGGTAGGCAGTCCAGTACTGACGGGCAATGTGTTATCCCTCTCCCAGTACCAGAGCAGATCGCCCATTCACTACCCTTGTTCTGCACTGTCTGGGACAGAGGCAGGACTACCCGGCTGGCCAGGTGAGATCCATTGGCACAAGTATTTAGGGAGGCTGCAGCACCTGCATTTGGCACTGGCAGCTAGAGGAGTTTCAGGTGTCTCCAAAATACCTCCTCTGACAGGTTTGCAGAGCACAGGAACTGAACTCACTGTCTTGCTGTCAGTCCCGTAGACGGGAGCGGGAATGGGATTATAAACCATCCTCTGGGGAAGACAGGGAGAAGCCAAAGTATGTTTTATTGATTCTTTCATTTTTGAATGTAAGTGGATAAGTGATTTCAGCCTCCAGACATTTCTTAGCCACTGTTGACTTTTACATATTCTTCCAGGGATCAGAAAGTTCATTGTTTCCTTCTTTCCCCATGATGCATGGGGATAATGAGAGACAAGGAGCACTCAGAGGGCAAGCATCTAGCAACAAACCACAGTTAGGCCCAGGGCTGCTCTAAGAAATTTTTGTTGCTTTCACAAACTCCATTCATAGGAGAGGCTATTCCCACAAAAATACAGGTCATTGGGATAAACATTTCGCAGCAGCTTAGGGCTGAAGCAGAACATTAGGAAGACAAGTGTGTACATCTCTGGGGTGTGACAGATGGGGCACACTCAGTGTTACTAAATCCCATTCCCTTCCTTCCAAACAACCTGCAGTGAGTCACTGTTACACTATGCCATCCCATCACAGTGAAAAAACCTCTCTGTAGTAACACTGGTTACGAGTCACACATCCTTCTCTCCATGTAAGCACTGCGTGGCAGGAGTATGCAGACAAACATTAAACCAGCTTTCCTTTCTGGGTAGGAAGCCATCGTCCTTTGCTGCAAAGCCACTGTGGTAACCCAGAAGCAACTCTGACACCTGAAGTGCTTCCTTCTGACGGGAACAAGCCTAGGACAAGTCACCACCGCTCAGGCTGTTCATAATACTCCTGAAGAATTTCTAATTTCTCTCCCAAATTACCTCATTTGAAGGACTTAATACATTAATTACAGACTTCACCATCAGCCCAGTTACAAACCCCCCAGCCACTCCACAGTCCCCAAACTGTTGATTACTAGTCCATACTTTTGTAAAGACTGTGGTTTTTTCCAGGTAGACACATCATGGCGAAATGCACAGGATGCTCCCAAAGATGGGCTCAATCCTCTGCATAGGATTGAGCAGACCTGAGCCACCGCACTTGCTAATTAATTGTTTCCCCACTACTGAGGGAAGACACCCACTGTCAGAGCCGAGCTCCAAGATGCTGCTGTTCTTATTCCGCCATCCTGATTTATACACAGCAGAGATGAGTACTAAAGAAAACATGCCATGAGGATCTTACACTTTTAATTATTTTATCACAGCCTTCACATACCCTTTTTTGGATATTATTACCCTGGAGAGTATGCTAACAACTTTAAGTTGCTGACTAATTAAGTCTTGGTATACTGCAAAGCCGGTTTTTGCACACTAATTAAATTTACAGGCAGTTAGGTTTGACAGGTACTAAGGTATCTGCCAACGTGCCTTCATAATCAGTTAAATTATTAATTCTGAGGCAGCAGGCCATCCCCAGGTGGACAGGGAAGCACTCCGGCAGCGGAGCCGCCTCAGGAGAGCAGCAGCCAGTGACCCTGTGCCACAAGGAGCTGGGGACACATGGGTGATCTGTCCCTAGGAGAAGGCAATGGGCTGCAGTGTTGGGGAGCCATTTGAATCTCCACCCAGATCTGGCCCTTAAGGGACGGCAGAGGCCAGGCAGCAGGCAGGCATGGGGTGCCTCGCTTACCCCTCCTGCTACCCCAGTGATGGGCAGCAGAACCCCCCAGAGGCTCGACTGCGTTGGACTGCAGACGGCATCCCTCGCCCCTGGCTCTGGAGACTCGCACCTCAGGTAATTTCAAAAGGCAGGGCAAGCAGCGGGGGCTCCACCAGATACCTGTCCCTAAAAGCCCTCTCCGGAGCGCTGGGCGGGCAGGCACAGCCCGCTCCCTCGGAGCTGCCATTGCCGCGCTGCTGTTTGAGATCACAGCAGCCAGACAAATCCCCCAACGCCGCTCCCGCGCTATCACACCTCAGGCCCTCTGCAGACAAAACATTCATTTAGCAATCTATATGATTCGCAATGTCAAACGCCTCTCTGATAGTTCCCTTAGGACAGCTGCTCTTGCTATTTCATCTGTTAAATATTTCCAGAACCCAAAAGTCCTCAGGGATAAAAGCAGTTATTTTGACTAACTGCTCCTCCTCTTCAACTAGTTACTGTGTTATCTTCCTCCCACTCAAACACCAGGAGTTGATTAAGACATATGGATTATCTCAACACTACCAAGAATTTCAATTTAGAAAGTGAAATATTGACATTCTTAATATCACATTTCTCCTTCACTCGGGAGCCTTCCTCACATTGACACCGATCCCTGCTGAAACACGGCAGCATCGCACAGACCAAGATTCAAGGGCTAGGCAGATGGCTTTTTTACATGGTTTTTGGTTGAAGTTGCTGATGGAGTCAACCCATCACGGTTTTCTTAATTCTACTGAGAAAACTACTTGCCAGTGACTCTTATTTAAGGAAGTCTTTGGGTCATAAAAAGAATTATTTATTTCCACATTAAATTTAGATTTTGTTTTATTTTCTTCCTCCTTGTTTAAAAGATTATTTTGTAGCATGTTGGGCCTCTTTTCAATATAACATAAAAACAACACACACAAAAGAAAAGCCATATAGGGAAATTCTATACTTGGAAATCCCTCATTTGGAAATCCTTCAGGAACACATCAGTCTTTAAAGTAAAATCTTATTTCCCGTATGTAAAAGCTTTGAAAGCTTTGTTTTGTTCTAAGTAGAGGAAAGGTGAGGTTTTGTTTTGAACTGGAACAGAAATTAAATCTAAAGTGTGCAAAGTTTCCTATTAAACACTAATTTAAATGCACTGACATATAAAACAAGCCATGGTCCAAAATGGGTTGGGCAGCTGCCACTCCTGAATAATCCACATGATTCAAGAGGATTATTAATGGGATTACTTTGGGGGAGGGAGATAACCCCAGAGACTCTCCGTTCATGAGCAATCCCCCTCACTCCTCAACATTTTGAGACTTCCTTCAGTTTAAGCGGTTTTAGCTAAGCCTGTCGCTCAGCAGTTCTCAAAGCAACGCCAACCTCATCTTTGTTTTTAGTCAGACCTGTGTGAAGAACCTATTTATTCTACACAAATACCAAAAAAACCCAAGGAATATACACCCCTTTTTCAGAAACCAGAGCGACAAACAGCAACAGGATCAAGTCCAGGAGATAACCTTATTTCAAAATAGTTGCAGCCACCACCACAGTCTCCTGCAATCAGGAGAACAAACTCATCCTACTGCCAAAGCTTTTTTACAGCTCTACCGCAACAAGGAGAGCTGTAGGCCCTGGAACTGCTTGTAGCTGAATTTCTAGCGTTCAGAGCCACCATTTCTGAGGCAGTCACACATGAAAGAGGCAAAAGTGATTGCGAGGCTTTATGTATTGATGCTAGCCATTGGTTTAGAGTCAGTGAACCAAGAAAAATACACATTGAGATGTACTGAAACAAACTAGAAACAAGCCTGAGGCAAAGAAAAGAGGCTTTTATATATTAATTATACCCTGGTTTTGGTTTCTGCCTTGAATAGCAGCTATATAATGAAATTCAGCAAGCACTCATCTCAGGTATTGCAGAAATGTGCAAGTCAGTCAAATGACCTCCCAGCATCAGGCTCAAAGTCTTCAAACACGAGGAAAGCTTGCTCGAGGCAAAGGACCAGCGTTCATCCTTGCTTTGCTGATGCAAATCCTCTTTACCTTGAGAGCAGTCCCTCAGCTTTGGCAGCGCTGCCCGTGAGAGCGACGTGGCGAGACCTTTGCTCTCAAGTGCTGCCGACCCACCTCCGCCACAGCTCTGCCTGGCATCCATCACAGGATGATGATCAGACACCCCCAGCAGCACATTACACCCGTCTCTGCCCAGCAGCAAAATGACCCCTCTCAAGGGCAAGCGACAAAGACTTGGAGCCAGAGCTGCCAACTCAAACTTCAGGAGTTCAGCCCTGCTTTGAGGCAAGACGGAGACGACAGAGAGCAAAGTCCAACAAAGCTGCACTCCAGAAAGGTTTTGCTTTTCGTATTCAGTACATTTCACTGAGACAAAACTGGCACTAGGCTGACAGGAGTATGACCCAGAAAGCCTCTTTAGCTACATTACAACGACCCTGTGCATTTTTAATTGTAATCTGCCCCTTATTTGTGTTTGCTGACAGCCCGAGGGGGGCATACAACATTGCTCACGAAGGCAGGTGCTGATTCTGGAGCATCCTAAGCTTTGCGGGCACTACAGCATCTTTCAATTGGAGGAGAAGTTCTGCCCCGATGCCCCCTGCAGCCTACATGGACACCGCAAAGCCTGCAACCTGAGGTTTCCCCTTGAACATGCTGAGTAAAGTCCCTGCTTCGGCACAGTTTAAAAAAAAAAAAAAAAAAAAAGGTCTGAATGCAGGCTGGAAACACAGGAGGAATTCAGTTGCTTTCCCAGCCCCTTTTTGTATTTAGAAAAGAGCTTTCTCTGCCCAACTGCTTGACATTTTCACTTCTAATCGCCTCAGCATCTCTTTGCTCTTCATTGAGTAAAGCCCATTGCCCTGGCACAAGTCCCCTCCCTTGGTCCACCAAGCCCAGCTTTTCCCTCCACCTCTCACCAGTGCAGAGTTTGGAAGGACAAAAACTTCACAAGTTCTATTGGGGTCCAATTCGCAGGATTTCCCAGGTGTTATATGGGCTGTTGTAAGCCCTAAAAGCTGCCAGAGTCCCCCAGTAAAAACCAGAGCCCCGAACACAGTGGGAGGACAACTGTGGCAGCCCCAGTTTGCTGCACATAGATGAAGAGAAACTGGCTCTGCAGCTATCGAGGCCTCCATAAGTTTCAAAGAAATTTGGTCGTTGCTTGACAATTTTGACATATAAGCTTTTTTTCCAACTTCTACTTATTTTCCTTGTTCTGCAGTTCTCCACAAAGTTTTTCAAGGAAAAAAGAGAGAAAAAAAAAACCACTACTCAGCCCAGGCTCCAGGCTAGCTGCGAGCTGTTTGTTTACCTTGGTTAGCATTGTGCTCAGCCAAAGCTGCCATGTTCCCAGAGGCAAGCTCCCCTCCTCTCACAAGGCATCATGAGGACACAGCCCAAGATTCAAACCCAGGCTGTGAGGAACAGCACACTGAATGAACAACCCACTCTCCACAAATGCAGCAGCACTTTTCTATCCAGCTTCTAAGTCCTGGCAAAGCTAGCGGCTTTGCAAAACTTCACTTTCCTCTCCTCCTCCTTCATTCCCTCATCCATCATGCAAACACACTGTTGCAAAGAACCCCAGCTCCATTCTTTCATATAGTTTATAACACACCTATTTTTTTGCTATGCATTGGTTAATCTTTTCAATAGTTGCAGTGAAGTTAATCTACACTCCCAAAGCTCAGCGAGTATGTGCAGAGGCCCAGGAAACCCTATTTCCTGAGAAAAAGCTTACAGCACAGAGGGGCAGGCTGTGAATGAGCCAGGTGCAGCTCTAAGCATGCACACAGGTCCTGCAAAGCTCTTATATTCCACCTGTTATGGTATCAGCCTTTCAACATATGCCATATGTACCAGCGTGCAATACTGCATACTTAGTCTTTTTTTTTCCAGTTAGTACTGCAATTAAAGAAGAAACCCACCTTATTAAAAGTTTAAACCTCTAATTCTGAACACACACTTGCCACTGTCTCTTTTAAAGAAGTCATCCTACTGATTTTTTTTTTTTTTTAACTTAGTTACTCTGGTATGCAACACTTTAAGTATTAGCATCCTCCAGCATAGAGAAACTACAATGGCTTAATAAAGCCCTATACATTATAGTGCATTTTATTATTTGAAGGCTTATGAACCCAGATCAACAAACAAGGAGGTGCAGCCTGCTAATTTAATGAGGACAAAACCTTCCATCCTGGGTAATTCTTCTTGCCCAGAAAAACAGCACATTTGTTTCCTTCCTAGAGAAAAAAAAATAATTCCTCTTGTTAACAATAAGCTACAGCAATCAGTAAACAAATCTGAACTCGCCGCCAGCAGCAGTTATCACCATTATAAACAGCGCTCACATTCTAGGCTGCCCGTCCCATCGCAGGATGGGGGAGAAGGGGCACGTGTGGGTTCAGGGACCATGAAAGGGCTTCCAGGTGACCCTTCGGTACCTGCTCCCGTAGGAGAGCCCCAGCTCTGCTCTCAGAAGGTAACACCCCCAGAAGCAGAGAGATGAACAGAAACTTCTCTTCATTTAGGTGCTGGAATTTTAAGTAAAGCTCCCGAAACTCCCCAAGGCGTCTTGTTGCTTCCATCAAAGGAAGCCAGTGAGCGTGACTGATAGTTTGATTTTCAGTGGTGCTTAGGTTCTGCAGCTCTCATCAATTGCAGTGCAAGTTGTAGGTACTCAAGGCCAATTTTTTTTTAAAGGGTAGGTATTTTAAAATGTATTGCAGTCAACAAGAATTGGGAGCTACAGTTCTCTGAAGGCCTTCAGCACTTTTCAGAAGTCACATTGTGAATTTTTTCTCCTTTTCTCCCTAATGTTTTGCTTTCTGGTTCAGAAAATATGACAGGAACACTGGAGACCCCTGTTTCATTACAGAAATTAAAAAGAGAAGATGTAACAAAGTATGTCCTTGGAGAGGAACACAAATAGTGCAGGGAGCCTCCGGAAAATGTACAAAGCACAGGAAAAACCCACAGTCTCTCTGAAATGCCCATTAATTTGCCTCCATTTCCTACAGGAGAGGGGAACCCACACCACCATTTTGAAACCCCAGTTTATCCTCTCTCTCAAGAATCAGTTCAGTTAGAAGCAGACCTCTTTTTTATTACTCCTAGAAAGATCTCACAATAAAGTCCTCTCTTTGTCAGTACTGCAGAAATTAAATAGTAAAACTGCATTATCCATTAAGAGGTTTCGAAGTCTATTTGTTTACACAACAAGAATTACTTTTACATTTCTAATTAGGTAGCTATTAACTAACATACAGGGAAATCACAGCAGCATATGAAGTTTTGCTATCAGCACAATCTTATTAAAAGGACAGCTTAAGCTTTTACTAAGAACAACAAATTAATCATGATAATGTGTTTTAAAATCATCAAACGCAGAAGTCAAGGGGGGGCTTTTTAAAAGTTCTTTGAATCAACTTATTTTCTCTGTTGATGTCAGAGTTTCAACACAGGCTTCAGTAAAAGAAAAGCTTTTTCAAATTCTTCTGGCATTATTCTATATATGAAAATCTATGACGTACACTAAATTAAGTTGAAATTGCATTATGCATAGTCATTCTTCCACTGTTACACAGGGAAAATAACTGCTCTAGTATTCAGAAGCTGCCAGAAAGCCTTTAACCCTTTCTGAACGAACACAGCAGAGTAGGTGCTTGCCGAGGTTTAACAGGTCAGAGACCCCACGCCCAAGGAGACCCCAAGTGCTTTATCATCATTCTGTGATCCCCTGCACAACAGATTTTCTTATACAGTTTTCCAATACAGTGCACACCAAAGACTTCAACTTTCACATTTTTAAATCAGCTGCATCAAACGTATGCACTTTTTTTGACCCTTTGTCTCTGGTTAGAAATGTGGCTTGATGGACTGTTGTCAGTATGGAGAGATATAAAAGTTAAGAGACCAAAGGAGCACGTTAGTGGTGCTTTTGGAATAGCACGTGAGAGTAGTAATGTGTGACTGTGCCATCAAAGACTATGGCAGAAAGCAGCCATAATTTACAGTCTCACCCAGGGAGATAATTAATCCTTCCTGATTCTGGGGTCCTTTACTATCTGTAGGAGGCTGCCATATTTTATTTTGCCAGCTAGCAACACAAACTACATGGACTTGGAGTCAAACTGTGGAAGTTGTAACCAAATGCAGACTAGAGGACTAAATGCAGGAAGATCATTTATAACAGAAAATAACAGAAAATTACATTTCTGTAATTCCAGAAAGCATGAACCTGAATTTCCCACATCCTACTAAAAACCCTCTGCTCCCATGACTATTCCATTTAGATCAAACAAAACAGCTTGAACAAGGTAATGAACCTGGGATGGAGCAAACCTGGATTCCAGAAGACTGTTCTGCAGCCTCAGCCTCAGTGTGTGCTCCGAGGAAGACACCTGTCAAAGAGTGTTGGTAGCCTTCGCTGGCCACAATGATGATGAGAGACGATGAAGATCTTCAGCCTGTTATTCCCCCCAACAACTCAGACTAACAGCTTTTTTGGCAGACACATCCTTCACACACCCATGTTTGAGCATGATTAATTTGTTCGAGACAAAACCAATTTGTTCTAGCTACTTAGGAGTATTCCTGCTTTTGCCTTATACAGGGAGATGGAGATGCCGCTACCATTTTAGCAGCATCCAACCATAATGCTCCAAGAACTAATGCGCAAACACTCATTACACAGCACTGGGTCTCTCCATCCCAACAAACTGTTTCTCTCAAAGAAGTACCTTTAAAATATATATATATTA
>NW_009186920.1:4417-47055 GCF_000690835.1 Fulmarus glacialis | reverse complement strand
TGGGGCCGCTGGGCTGCGTGGGGCCCGTGTGAGGCGGTGGCGGCACAGCCCCTGCCCTGCCCCGCGGTCAGGGGTCGCCTCAGGGGTGGCTTGAAATGAAACTTGTATGTTGTTTTTTTGAACTGCTGTAGAAAAGTTGACTTCTCTGGCAACTTGGGAGTTTTCTTGTTTTCCCTCTTCTAAGAGATACTGCCATTGGGAATTGTGTTTTCCATCCTAACTCGGGGATCCTTATTTTCTTGAATTTAAGTAATAAGAAATACTGACACAAGTTCTAAGCTGCACCTATATGGTGCTACTTAAATCATTACTTAAGTGAGAGAGGACTGATCTTGCTCTGTGGAGAGCTTTTATCCAGCGATATTAATGAATTTCAGTGTAAACAACTAATCCTTTAGATTGGGAGGGGGCTGGTTTTACTATTGAAACTTTTTCCCTGTGATAAATGTATCCATGTGTTACAGATTTAGATAACAACAGAAAGATGTATCTTCAAATAAGCATAATAAAGGTGAGATTTTTCATCTGTTGATACCATGAAAAATGAGTGCAAAGCCTTTGTTAAAATCACTGTAAATAGTAAAATGCAATTAAATCTTTTTCTTGATGAATATAAAGTTAGGTATGACCATAATATACATTTATGGGACAAACTGTTGCGTACTTTGTCAAAAGGCGTATCAGCATTTTGTATGTCATGGGTAAAGTTTGCCCTTTCCCAAAAAGGTATGTAAAGTCAACCAAACAGGCTATTGTATCTTTTAATGAGCTGTTTGATACAGTTTCCATTATCCTTAACACAATACTAGGGATAGAGATCTAACATTTCATTTTGAATGGGATTTAGAAGAAGAACGTCGGGCATTGAAAGAAGATCAAAAAATATGTCGGCATAGGGCACAGAAATATTTGATAGAGACAAACAGAAGAAGGAGGTAAGTAACGAGGGCTCCTTTGGTGGGAGATTGTAAAAAAAAAAAGAGTCAAAACCTTGAGACAGCTCAATGTATTTCTATTGTTTCCACGTTCACATTGTTAAATAGCCTCACTGCTTTATTCTAGAGGAATCTAGGCTGAAAAGTTTCACCAATCCAGCTTTTTACTATAGGACAAATAAAATATAAAAACAATATTCTGAGTTACTCACTACTTTTTGGAAACTCACTTGTATAAAGTAAAGGTAAGTAGCGCTTTCATTCCATGGATCTGCATTTCTAGTACTGTTCTGGGTTTTATTAGCTTCAATGGATGTGTGAAAAATGCACGCGGATGTACAGTATGGGTCAGCAGGCAGGCAGTTGTCCTTGCCTTCTGAAGTGCATGCATCTCCGTCTGCGTGGCGCAACAGCTGCACAGCCTCCCCTGCGCAGTGGGGCTTTGTGCTCCCACTTCCCAATAAACACAACGCAAAGTCTTTCTAGTACAGGATTATATTTATAATAAAGTTGACATTTTTGTCAACAGCATTGACATTTTAAACAGCTTTGAATATTCTGCCTTTCTGCATATGTGACAATGCGAAGTAATGAAATATTCTGCGACAAATGGATTAAGTAAATCATACATTGAGATGTTTCATGAAGTGCTGTAAATAATTTAATAGGCATAGGGGGCTTTTCTCTAGCATTCAGATCATACTCGCACATACAGGAGACTAGGCTCTGTATACTGTAGAGGCAGCTGGGTTTCTCCCTGAGACAATTCAGAGCAAGCCCCCAGTCTCAGACCAGCTTCCTCTGCCTGGTGTTAACTTGTTAACGCTCATCCCCCATAGTTCCCATATCAGATGATTTCTGTTGTACAATGTTTACTTATTGAAATATGTTGATAACTCATAAGAGAGGCAGTAGATACTGTTTATACTGCCATTTTAGTTTGACACTATGAGCTGTCAGCATATATTTTGAAATATAAAGAAAAATGGAAGAGGAAGTATAATCACCTGGGAGTGATTAAAGACAGTGTGCGACCCACAACCTTTGCAGATAATAAACTGAGTCTCAGCTGAAAGATAAAATATCTTACATAGTTTTCTGGAACAGTACCACTGTAACACTGCGCATCTTGGATGAACACTGTTTATTGTATTACTGGTCTTGAAATATTATAATATAAAAGCAAATACCAGACAGCCTGCATATTTTTGATAGACTGGTATAGTTAAACTAATACTCATTGATACATAAATACATTTCCATATGCATTTCATTGCAGCCTTAAGAAACAGTATAAATCCAAGTTACTCAGGTGAGCCAGTTAAAAATTTAGGTATGGTATTCATAAAATGAAATTGTTTCTATTTGTGATAATTAAGAATGGCATAACTATAAGCATAATAAGCAGTTCAGATGGAAGTCTGTGGTGACAAGTCTTCCCCTAATAACTGAAAAGGAGTTAGTTGTTTAACATTAGAAAGGTAGTAAGTGCATACAGTATTAATAGGCTGTGAAATATAATTCAAAATTAAGGGTCATTGCATATACGGAGGAAAGTAATTTGGAAATAAAAAGTTCCTTGATATTGAATATTTTTTTCCTGACAGTTATGCAGGTAGGAAGTGAATTGTGTTCTAAAGGACCAACCGTCAAGTCATGTATCAAATCTGCGTATGAGCCAAGATCCATTAGCTGTAACACATGTAAACGTGTTAGCTATGATGATGGTTTCTCAAGGGTAGCATGACTTCCTTAAGCTCTACATTCTCACCTGGCAGCACCCTAATTCTCCCTGACAGGGCTTACAGGCATGTATCAGAAGTTATTTTTGGCACTGCTGTTTTATAATTTCAGAACTGTTTCTCTCATATTTTTTTTCTTTCAACATATGGAGAGTAGTCATGAGTGCACTGTGAAGTATGACAATCTGTTTTCTACTTCTAACCTTCACACAGAATGGTTGAGGTTGGAAGGGACCTCTCGAGGTCATCTGGTCCAACCTCCCTGCTACAGAAGGGCCACCTAGAGCTTGTTGCCCACGACCATGTCCAGACAGCTTTTGAGTATCTCCAAGGATGGAAACTTCACAAAGTGTCTGGGCAACCTGTGCCACTGCTCGGTCACTCTGACAGTAAGAAAAAAAGTGTTTCCTAATGTTCAGAGGGAACCTCCTGTGTTTCAGTTTGTGCCCATTGCTTCTCATCCTGTCACTGGGCACCGCTGAAACAAGCCTGGCTCCGTCCTCTTTGCACCCTCCCTTCAGGTGTTTATATACATGAATAAGATCCCCCATGAGCCTTCTCCAGGCTGAATGGTCCCAGCTCTCCCAGCCTTTCCTCATAAGACAGATGCTCCAGTCCCTTGATCATCTTTGTGGTCCTTTGTTGGACGCTCTCCAGTATGCCCATGTCTCTCTTGTACCGAGGAGCCCAGAACGGGACACAGGACTCCAGGCGTGGCCTCACCAGTGCTGAGTAGAGGGAAAGGATCACCTCCCTCGACCTGCTGGCAATACTTCGCCTAATGCAGCCCAGGATACCATTTGCCTTTTTTGCAGCAAGGGCCCATTGCTGGCTCATGTTCAACTTGGTGTCCACCACGACCCCCAGGCCCTTTTCTGCAAGGCTGCTTTCCAGCGGGGTGGCCCCCACCATATGTTGGTGCCTGGGGTTGTTCCTCACCAGGTGCAGGACTTTGCACTTCCCCTTGTCGAACTTCATAAAGTTCTGTTAGACCAATTCTCCAGCCTATTGAGTCTTTCTGGATGGCAGCATGACCTGATGTATCAGCCATTCCTCCTGGTTTTGTGTCATCTGCAAATTTGCTGAGGGTACACTCTGCCCCATCATCCAGATCATTAATGAAGATGTTAAATAGGACTGGGCCCAGTATTGACCCCTGGGGTATGCCACTAGTTACTGGCCTCCAGCCAGACTTCATGCCATTAATTAGCACCCTCTGGGCCTGGCCATTCAGCCAGTTTTCAATCCACCTTCCTGTCTGCTAATCCAGCCCATATATCAACAGCTCGTCTATCAGGATCTTATGGGAGACAGTATCAAGGGCCTTAGTGAAGTCCACATAGACAATATCCATTGCTGTCCCCTCATCTACGAAGCCAGTTGTTTCATTGTAGAAGTTTATCAGGTTGGTCAAGCATGACCAAATTTAATGTCAACCTTAAATTTATAAAGCCTCTGCTAAAAATAGCAGTGAATTTCCTTTAGCAGATAGATCTATGGCAGATAAATCAGAGCTTCTGCTGTTCTCAGTCTTGTGTCATTTAGGTTCATTCTCTTTATGCTGCATTGTGGAAGCAAACTTTTCTGTGGGTTTCTTTTGGTGTTTTTTTTTAAAGAACCACCATCAGCCTACCTTTAAACAAGGCTATACCAAGGCCGAGTCCAAGCCTGATAGCCCCTAGTGCCCAGCACTTTTTAAGCTAATGAGAACTGCATATACAGAGAGCTTGCAGATTGAGGTCTTCTGTTTTTTCAGCCTTTTCTAAATGTACTTGTAATGAAATTTTCCCTGACAGTGTTGTATTGATCTGTTGTCAATACCTTTAAAATACAGGTTCAGCATTAAAAATACTTCTGACGATGTGCTCAATTAATTGGTTTATTAGTAAAAGACAAAAACATCACTTGCACAGAAAAGAGCAAGTATAGCTTTGCAAAGCAAAGTCTAGTAACTTAAGTCAGAGATCTTTTTCAAATTGAATACTTAAAGGAACCTGTATTTCTATCCTACCTGATGCCATCATTTCTTTGCATCTCTGATACTGACCAAGCCCTTTAGTTTTGTGTTAACAGCAGTGCCTCAACACAGTGAACAACCAGCCTACTGCTTATCTTTACACAAGTTGCATGAGTATCAAGAAAGTCATTCCTTTATTGGATCACTAATACTTGAAGTTGTGATTTCAAGATCAGCTTAAGAATAAAACATGCTCTGGGGCAGTAGCTGACAGATATTTTGTTTAAATAACAGTATTCTGGAAATAAGAGCTACTGACTAAACATATACTTGATGTAAATGAATAGGATATCGTATTTTGTGTTTATATACCAGCTGCCGATTTGCTGGGGACTGCAGCCACCCTGCTGTTATTGCTCAATGCAAAATGTGTATCCCATTTTACTGTGATGTTACTGGTTGCAGGTAGTTGGTTGGTTGTGGAAATAGAATATCTCCTCATGCAATTGTCTATGTGCATTTTTAAATAAACGTTACAGTCAGCTGTCTTGGTTCAGCATTTTGAATTACCTTGAAATCTGAATAGCTAATCCATCTGTTGTAATTGGGGAAGGAAACGCTTTCCCAGTTCATATCAGTTTCCAATCTATTCCCATTATTGCTGGTTTTTCAAAAATACTTTATTTTCAACATATGCACAAGCTTTGTGCTCCACCTACTGGTTGATTATCATTGATTATTTAATAAAAGCTCTAAATTATTCATCACTGTTGTTGATACAGAACGAAACGCAGTCTAGTGCCAGAAATGGGAGAAAAATGTTAGCACTTGGTAAACAGAGAGGGCGAAGTGTTAAGAATTTAGTATTGCTTTCTACATCAGAATGAAACTGTGAAAAGTAGTGGTCACTGTAACCGTGTAGACCTGCAAACCAGTATTGCCATTGTTGGTAACAGGATTGTGCTGAATTTGCAAGGCCTCAGGATGGAGGCTTGCCAAGCTTGCTCTCTCTGAACTTTTCTTGACCTGCCCAGAGCTTTGTTTTGCTTGGTTTAGCTGTAACAGCAATTTCTCTAATTGACCAGGTGTCTGTGGCTAATTTATTTTGCCTTTGTTTATCTTCTTATGGTATGACCGTAGTTTTATATAGATAGCAGTAACAAGCAGTTATTCTATGTAGAGAATGAGATATTTATGACTCTAACATAATGATGCAGCGTAGGGAAATAGGCCTGATATGATAGCAGAAGCCTTGAGAACTGGAGGTGCAGGATGCGGCGTAGAGGAGTACAGGCAGGGGATGATAAGAGATGGCGCACAGGCTTGGCATGGAGACCCCATGGCTATAAACAACTCACCGATAGTCAGTTAAAGAAATGCAGACCTAGATCTGACAAAACTGGCTTTAGGGGTAACGAGAACAAAAGAATACTATGTAGTATATGTAAAAGGCACCATGCATGGAATATTTGGAGGTACTGTGGAGCTGCAGATTGATGAAGAAAGAGCAAAAGTGTAAAAGCATGTTAGCAAATACAAAAATTACTCCCAGTGGATCCTGAGGTGAGGAAGAAGAAAACATTAACATAAACATCATATTGTTCCTGGTGAAGGGACTCCAGATGCTGACAGCTCACCATAACACCCCAGCACCACCAGAATGAAACTACCACCCTTGGGACGCAGAAGAGCAATGGAAGCGTAAGCATCGGGAAAAGGGGTAGAAACTCAATGTGTGAATAACAGTTCAAACTCTTTTATCACTATTATTGAGGCTTTCTCTGTACAGAAGTATTCTAACTGTATTATTATGTTTCGGTAACAATTGTATCTGGTTTAATAATGATTAGACTCTTAAGATTTGAATTATGTTTACAAAAAAATTATTGGCTTTATATAAGGTGTGCTTACTTTTTGCCTATAAACAAGATTTGGAGTGTAACAACTGGTGGATAGTGCGGGCAGCCCTCTGTGAACCTTCGGGGCATTTTGGAGGACAGCTCTCTGTGAGCCCTTACGGCATTGTAAGGGTCGGTCCTTCTGAAGCCCTTACAGAAATTTGGTGCTGTCTTTTTGTATTCAGCGTACAATAATCAAAGAAGATGAAGGAATAGAGTTAATATGTGTTCCTATAGTCCCGGTAAGTATCTCACTTAAAGAAAAAAAATGATTTATGGGCAACATCTGCAGATCTTTTTAAGGATATAAAGTGTGTTTCCTGTTTGTCCATGAAGGGGATTTTGAGTGTGACAGCCCATTCTAGCCTTTTCTTGATCTTGCTCTAGTCATTAAGTATACAAATACCCTCCTACCTCAATTTTAAAATTACTGTGCACTTGTTTTTAAATGTGATAGGCAACGGATGAATAATATCAACTCAGTATCAAAAGGTTCATTTCATAGCATTCCATATGCACTGTATATATTCCTTTTTTAATTTTCATCCAAGGCATTTAGTCCACCTGGGAATGTAGCATCCATCACTTCACTGTGAAGATAATTTAATAAAATTAACCAGGAAATAGTTCCACCATCTAGTCATACTGTTTTTAACATAAAAATACCTTCCATATAATGTCTGTATATGTGAAACGGCTAAATATTTTAAGTTTCGTATTCCAAATTCACTATAAACATTTTGGCAGACGTTTCAAAAATTGCTGCACCTCTGGGTTGTTTATAGTAGACAGAAAAACTGGGTTAAAAAAACACCAGTCAGGAAATTCTTCTGCTAACTCTCCATCTTAAAGCCATACTCTTTTGCCAATGTTACATCTGTGATTCGAACCTAAGCTGGTGGCTTAAGGAGAGTGGATGAACAAACATTTGCTTTAACTGTTTTTCTGTAAGATGTCAATGTGCATTTGTAGAATTATTTCTTTTACATAATGCACCTGGGTGTCACAATTTACATTCTGTGAGGTCAGGAAGTTAATGATGCAGGCCTCACTGAATATCTTTAATGCATTTCCTTACGTTTAAAATAAGATCCTTTTTCTTCCACTTAATCCAAACCAAACAGTGATCATCATGAGCTGTGGTGAAAAAGACGTCTTGCATCAGCATTTGGACTTGCCCATTTCCAGCTCTATGGAACGACAGTCTTTTTTTTGGGCCAGTTATTAGGAATGTGGAAGAGTGCAGCTAAGTCATACTCCAAAATAATTTTAAAAATAAATAAATAAAGACTCTCAGAATTGACTCTTTCCTTTTTGGAGTTATATGCTGGAACTACTCCAGGTGCAAAGTTGTAGAATTTCCCACATGTCTGAATTTAACAACTGCAGTTCAACTAAAGGCCTTCTTGAGCAGCTTCGAGAAATATTAAGGAGATCAAGAAGAATGTGTTTAAAGCACTTACTAGGATAAGCAAGTCTGTTTCCTCTGTTGTGATTTTCCTATTTCTTTAATCAGGATAAAGATGTAAAATATTGCAGATTTCTGTATCAGATTTTAACGTGAGTGAAATACAGGAATACTGAAAGTTGACGATGAACTCTAGTTCTACTTTTTTGGTTCTAACTTCTGGATTGTATGTAGAATTAAAGTTCCTATAAAATTTTAACCAAATTGCAATAAGACATTTTATGTGGCTAGAGTTCTCTGCAGATTTTTTCTGGTTTTGGATAACTGCTTGTCTGGCTTCACCTCATGTCCTGCTTGCTGACAAACTGAAGTTTGCAAATGAAACTTGCAGTGTTGGGATCATATTTTAATTTAATTGCTTCTCTTTGCATAAGTCAATCTTCTATCTAATCCTTCATTTGAAGCTGTAGAGTTTTATAACTTCATCTCTAGAAGAAGAGTTACCTTGAATTGTAGAAATTCAGCTGGATTTTTGAAAGTGTAGCTACTGTCATTTGCAATAAACAGGTTGTTAAAATAAAATGTAAGCTACCGTCTGTATACATTACAGGATGTAGTCTCAGCAGTTCTTGTGATCCAAGACAATTATGAGGAATACTGCTGCTGGGAGATCTGGAGCTTTCTGCGGGGAATGTACTTCCAAAGTAGAAGCAGTAATTGCTTATGTTGTTCACCGGCATTTTGATTTCTGACCTTGGAGAGCATTAATCCAGAGTGCTACATACATTAGCAAAAGCAGTGGATCCTTTTGCACATTTTGTCTTTCTTCTTGCTTTTGGCTTTTCATGTGCTCCACCACTGTCTTTCTGGAGCTTAACATTGATAGTACTGGAGGTATAGTATTGAAGAAAGGAAGATCAGATGTTACACAACTTTCAGTTTCCCCTTATGATATGGGGAGAAGTTTTAAGGTGCCCTCACAATGCTTTTTTTTAGTCTTTGTGATTTAAAGTTTGAATAGCTGCATGGAATCTGTTTACAGTGCATTTCCACTTTAAAACAATAGTATCTATTTTGTCTTCAATTTCTATTAATGAAATGTCATAATTTGTCCATAAAATTGGGAAATCTCAGTCATTAGTTTCAATATGTTTTGACAACCTCGCACATATGAATTTTCAAAACAGTGGAGGTTCCTTATGTCTCTCTCTGCTACGCTTTGGCTTCCAAGTGGATTAAAGTGGATATTCCTGTAAAAGTGTGTACTTGGGAATTAGTTGGCAGTTTTCCTATTTTTTACTATTCTGCAATTACAGCCTTTAGACTTTCTAAAATAAAAAGTATCTGTTTCAAATTATTTTTCTGTTTGTTTTCACAGGTGATCAGTCAGCACTTTGAAGGGATACTAGGGAGGGTCGAGTTGAATATTTCAGTTTGAACTTTTTCCCTGAAAAGCAAAGGGAAGAATAATTAAAATAGCTCGAGTTAAGGAGTAGCTCTGTTAAGTAGCAGCTTTTCTCCATTAAGCAAGAAGATCTATGAAGCAACTGCAAGTGATTAAAGTTATGGGAAGGTATCTTACTGTGATGAGAGAAACAAAGAACATATGGCTAAACATCACTACCTTTCTTTCCACTAATGCTGGCTAGGAGTGGGACCCTACTTAGTGTACTAGTGACCTGCCAAATCACGTTTCTAACACACAGAGAACTCTAAAGATGGGAAGCTCCCAGTTGTAGTGATCCTTGCATGGCAGGCTTTAGAAGTTTAACATGAAAAGTATTACTTTTACACTATCACTGTATTTAGAATAGAATGTTTCCAGGGATGGGGCATCTACCACGTCTAAATCTAGTCTAAATCTACCCTCTTTTAGTTTAAAACCATTTTTAAATATGGCTTGCCTACATAGGCACTGTGCCAATAAATGTACTGGGTATATTTCACTCAAGGAGCTAGTTTAAGTTTGTCAGTAAAAGTTGATGATTTGGTCCGCAGTACTAAAAATTCCACATAGTTTCATCAAGATTGTGCCTACCAAAGGAAAGCTTTGTGTTGATGGTTGTTTTCGATTAGAGCCTGCTTTGCTTTCCAGCCAGTAGAAGGACATGTTTAACATATTTGATATTAACAACTGATTCTGTCAATCATAGTTTCACATTACTGTTTTATCCCATTTTGTGCTACTAATCTGATTGTCTTTCAGGAAGCTTCTCAATAACTAGAAGTTGATACTAACTCTTACATATTTATAGGTAAAAGCTGTAGTTCCTTTGTGTTATTTCTGAATAACAACTTTTAAACTGTTCCTATTTCCCTGACAGCTCGTGAAAGGCACACACACAGAGCATTTGCAGTTCACGTTCCTATTGATCTGCCCACTGTGATACATTTACGTGGTAATGTAAAGACTGTGGTGAAAGTCACATTGGTGACAAGAACTGCTTGAGCCTGCATGTTAATTCATGTATAAGAGGCTAAAAAATAAAAAGATTTTGGTGTGTCTCTTCTTCATCACCCATTGTCCCATTTACGTTCAGACAAACTATAAAACCAGCTGTGCTGAAGTTTTTAGCATTTAATTTATGAACAAGCAAGCTTTTGTACTAAAATTGCAAATTGATAAGCAAGTAAGTTACTAATATTTTGGTAAATGTAATTAGAAAACATAGGGATCATCTATTTTTATTTCTTAAATACAGAGCCTTTGAAGAAAGATGGAAGCAAGAGGAAGAAAAAGAACGGAGATTTAGAGAACAAGTTCTGCAGCAGAGGAAAATTAAACTTCAGGAAGCAACTGATAAGTTCCAGCGTGCTCATCTGCCTTTTTCTCAGCACAAGCAAATAGGTTTGTAAATTAAAATTTAACTATTATTCACAATACAAGTGTTTTTCTATTAATAGAATATAATTGAGGCAAACAGAACAATTAACTTCACTCAAATTAATTGAATTCATATAAGCAAAACTTAACAGACAAGAAGATCAGATCTGATACATACGACAAAATTGGGTAGAGGAAATTAAAAAAAACAACTTTTTTTTCTAAAAATTGTATTGTGAGATATTTCATTATATTCCAGTCACAGTAAGTACATCACCTCCTTGGGATATTGGGGTTTCCTGGGTTTTCCCCACTTTTTTCACTGCAGTGTGCTTATTGCTTACAATACTGTGCTGGGTGTGAGGTGTTACAAGGCCACTGAAAGTTACTAGGATAGTATAATGATCTGCTATTTGTACCCGCGAATATGGAATATTCAAGAACGTGCGTTTTGTTTATCACTAAGTAAAAGCAGTCCTAGCATATATTAATGTATTACATAACTTTTGCTGAATTAGTCAGCTTTTTAAGCTGTTCTCTCGCTGCTGGGAAGTAATGATCACTTCAACTCAGTTCCTGCTTTCTTGGAATCAGTGCAGATTGGCAGGAGTTTTTAATAGCATCAGCCAAGACTGATTTCCAGTCAACTTTCCAGTGTTGAAAATCTTAAGATATGGTATATTACTTAGGTATTCTTTAACAGATTTACTCTCCCAACTGCAATTGTGCCAGCTGTGAGGTAATGTCTCTGACTTCAAGATCAAATGTCAGATTAAAATAACAAAATAGAACAGTACTAGTTTAGGGCTTCTTCATAGTTCTACTGACAGCCCAGACTGTGTAACAATAATGAACCACAATTTTTTTCTTGGTTTTCCTTTATAGCAATTCTGCCTCTGCCACTTTCTACCCTACTTTTACTTACTTGAAAGAGGCGATACCTTGTGCCTGTCTGGACTCTTTCTTTCTCCACCGATTCGATTATTAAGTTACACTTTGGCCTCTATAAAATATCTGCAAGCCATAACTTTGGCTTAGTGCATGAGGGGAATAATCATGATGTAAAAACAAAGTTAGTGCTGGATTTTTTAACCTCCTACTTTTTCAACAGTGCAGTCTAAAAACAAATAGCAAAACTGTTGAACACGTGTTACTGTAAACACTTAAATAGACTGGGGTTTTGTTTCAGAGGAACTAGAGATGGTCCAGCATGTCTAATGATGCTATACCATTCAGTTTATTGTAACACTCTGGATTTAGGCTTCCAAACTTCAGAAACTTAACCAAAACATTTACGGTAAAATATTCAAATTTTAAAAATATTTTTTCTATTGTGTTTTTTTCTCTAATCCCTCTAGTCCAGACAAAAGCAGCTTTTCAGTTAGAAGAAGCTCTTGAACAAATTAAAGGATCAGTTTTAACACCAGGACTGTGCTGGCCCAGCAGAAACAAAACCAACTTCAGGTAAGCATTTCTGTTTATTCTGATGATCAAAGGAAGTACATTGCTTACAGTATTCAATAAACGCAGACAATTACCCTTTAAGAAATTGTAGGCCATTTCTCTTGTGGCAAAGAAAGCATTTCCGTGAACTGTTCCAATGAAACATTATGAAACATCCTTGAGTTGTTTGTGTCCGTTTGGTAAAACAGCAGAGAAGATGACACAATCCTTTTCCCTTCAGCGGAATTCAGGGTATAGTCGGGACTAAGCCGGTCCCCATTCAGTTATAGCCTGACTCAGATGATTGCCATGGTTATCAAAACATCTGCTGTTTTATGAATTATAAAGTATTTTTTCTAGATGATTTCTTACTCTCATCCAGATTTTTTCCTTTTGACATTCAAGGATAGTTTAGTTTGTATATTCATCCCATGATCTTACTTTCTTCCCGTCTGTCATTCCTTTAAATTTCTCATCCTCTGTATATATCTTGAGCATCTTGATAACAATTTTGCATGCAATTTCATTTTATGTCACATACAATTTGAATTGCATACTTTTCACTCTACCCAACCACTTTTTCTAAGATACCTTGACTTGTCCCAGAATGTTTCTTCATGCATAGTTGATATATCTGTATTTGATACTCCTTCCTTATTATCCCCTTCCTAATCTCTCATTTATTCAATGTTTCAGTTCAGGGTTTTATTTTTGTTGTTGCTGCTTTTGTTATTACTATTATTATAATTATTTTCTTCATGCTGTAAATTGTGCAGATGTTCAGAATACAGATAAATTCTGTCTGAAAGGGATCTCCCTACTTTTCTGCTTCAGTGTGTTCTTCATTGTGATGTTAATATTCAGTTTGATTACATATCTACTGCTGATTAATACATGTTTGCAGGTGATAAAATGGGCAATTGAGAAAATATTTCATACCTCTTAGAGCTAAATACTCATGCTATCTGCCCATCAACATGCATATAGTTCTGCAGCTAGTACACTGGATTGACATAACAAAGGAGGATTGCAGCCATAAAAAAAAAAAAAAAAAAAAAAAAAAATCTACCTGCTAAATAGTAGTTGAAATTATGGCAAAAAAAAGTAGATGTTTCTGTACCCTGTCTAAGGGTTCCTGATCATTTGTCTCATTTCACTCATAGGCTCGACGAAGGACAGCAGCTCAGTGCCTCTTGCTCCTGCCTTTATCATTCATTTATTTTTCATCTTTTTTCAAACTGCTCCTTGTGCCTCAGGGACTCACATTTTTCTCTCAGGACCTCTTCAAACCACTTACCATTTCTTACAGTATAACATTTTCTGTCACTCCATATTATATTTGTATAATTTTAAAAATTCGCTATCCTGTAATAATGATAGTGTGTTCTTTTCCTGATTTTCAGTTTTATAACCCGATTTCCTAAGGAAATTAAATTTATATGTTCATATTCTTTTACAGTTTGTGTTCCCCTAGTAACCAAATTTGAGAGAGAGATAAGAATCTCAAAGATAATTCTATTTCCACAAGTTTGAAATTGGCAATTGGGCAAGAAAGAAATTATTCAAACAAGTGGCCCCAGCATGAAAAAGGCTTGAAAGTTGAGTCCACATTGACCTATTGGCAGGTCACAAGCCAGTTAGTACGGATAAGACAGCACACGAATATCTGCCACAGAATGTGCTGCCTCTTCCCCAGCTGGTAACTAGGAGGCTTGGGTAGGAGCCATATGGGGTGGGTGAAGGAGGATGTAGAAAATTTTGGCGGTATGGTAGTAAGGGAAAAAGAATTAAGTTATTGCAGTACAGGCTTGTGTATAGGGGCAAGGTATACAAATTAATATGAAATAAAGCTTTGCTTATTCTAATGGTAACAATTTGTCTTCCTTCCTTGTGACAGAAAATACTCTATGCATTTTTGTCTGCATCTCACACAATCCCTTACTAAGCACTGAGATTCAAACTGAACACGTGCTATGCAGCATAGATTCTTCTGGTCTGCTGCAGGAATTGTTAGTGCAGGGTTGTTCCTGTTAGTTTTGGTTTGGGAGCCATAGTTTGTGTGGGTCATAGAAGTGGCATTTCTGTGTTTTCAGACTTGGTTCCAAAAATTGTGCAAAATTCTTTTAGAGGGCAAATAAATTTCTTGCAAATCAGTAGAGCAAGGTAAGCTTTGATATAGAAAAGCACTTTGAAAAGGTTCTCAAAGGTGAAGGTTCTTCAAAATTCACCAATTCTGAGCTGTAAAGCTTTAAAAATGTCTTACAATCCCTTTAATTGGAAATTTTGGGACAGCTAATAACTAACCCAGATGAGGTAGTAAATCCCTTTCTGTATTTCTATCTCTTCTTACACTTCTATAAACACTCAAACCAAAAATCTTGTATCATCTTTAGAATTCATCCTCCCTCAGAAATAGAATATATAGAATTCATTGACAGTCCCCTTTTAAAGGAAGAAATGAATACTGTATTAAGTATTCAAGATAAATACGGCTGCAGACCCAACTGGATATAGGTGAATTTTATAAGGTTCTAGAATTCTTAATGTCTATTTTTAAAAAGTTGTAAAAAATTAAATTAAGCAATGGAGACATATTACCTCCTCTTGGAGAAAGGCAAAAAATCCTGGAACATGGTGAGAGTGAGTGATTGATTGTGTTCTGTGCTTGCAACAGAGCTACTCTGCTTCTAGTAAGGTTTAGTTATTAAATGCTGAAGCAAAGATTTTGGTCAACTCATTAGCCAACAGGGATTGGGATGTGTGCACATTAGGTGTATGAATGGTGTGCTGCTCTTTGTACAAGATATATTTCCCTGCTTGTGTTTAAAAACACTTGTATTTGATTAGGTTCAGTCTTGGGATAGAAACTTAATTATGACAAATCAAAAATGTTCTCTGAAAAAAGTTGTAATGTAGAAACTTTTATAAATAGAAATGGTCTAAACATCCAAATACATATGAAGAAACTTCCCCCCACCCCCAAAAAAAACCAACAAATTTTTTGGGGGCCAGGTGTATATCAGTCTGGTCCACAGTAACAAAGTCTTTAAAAGTGGATAGGTACAGAAAGTTTTTGGATAGCGAGGATATCTCCTGTTCAAAAGAACACCGAATGCAGTTTTCTGAGTTCTATAAATAAATATGAGAAGTTGTTCTCCCTTTTTGCTATCAGCCATCTCATCAGAAATAATAAATTCCTTTTTAAACTCTGCCAAATATATATGTCTGCTTTAGGTCAGTGCAATTAAGCCAACCTTTTTGGAGTATTGTATAAAATCTTCTGAAAAATAACAATAATCTTGATGGGATGAAAGTTTCCATTTTCCATTGTCCTAAAATTGGAAGTGTTATAATAAATACAGAATAGGCCTCATTAGATTATTTACCCATTTGACACAGATGTACTAAAAAGAAAAGGGATTGACTTTAACAGGGAGTATAATTCTAGATACAGAAAGAGGATGAAACAGATGAAGGCTCAGAAGAAGGAACTGTGGAAACTTAAGCTGAAGAAATGGAGAAAAATGACGGGAAGGGGTTTCTCTACATATATTAGACATGGGGTAGCCATCTCCAGCTAGGAACAATATATGTTTCCTAATAATGCATCTCTGCTGGATAGGCATCAGAGGAGGATGAGGTCTGTGTATGTATTATGTGACTGCACTGTTCAATTTGCTCAATAGGGGTGCCAGCTGTTAAGGAAGATAGCTTTGTGTGGCAGGAAATAGTCATATCTTCTTACAAGCTCCTACACTGCATATTGCCCATCTATGAAAGGAACCATCACCTTCACCATCACCTTCGCTGAAAATGAGGATGGCTAAAATGTGCGTAGTAGATCATCTTGTCAGGCCAGATTCCAATTAAAAAAAAAAAAAGAGGGAAATATGTGAAAGTATGATTTTCATATTTAGTTGCATATAGACTAAAAGTTCACTTTTGCCACGAATTTAGCTAAACACCTTCACCCAATTGAGCAATATTTAAGGGATCATGTTGACGCTGCTAAGGAACTATATATGAGAAATGCATCCTGGGAATGCTGGAAAGCATCTGCATATTGAATGGACAATAAGGTTTGGTTTGTTACTCAAAATCCAGTGATTGCTGAGACAAAGTGTAATTTCACTTTGGTAAAATAAAGGCTGGATCAACCAGGTAAAATAAAGGCTGGATCTCCCCTTCTTGGTAAAAGTATACCCATTTTACAAATAATTTCACTGAAAGTTTATTCTGATAACCTGTTTCCAAGATCTATTCTCCTTCTACCACCATTTGTAATCATTGCGGAGTGCAACAAATACTTGATCCTAAAACAACGAGACATAAGCTTGGCTTGCTAATCAATTGTAAGGGTTATGGCTGTACTGAACAGATGTGAGAACTCAAAGCATGGGTCTGGTGAGAGATTTCTGTAAGTGCCACTTTGGATATGCCAGACTAAGGGCATTTACGGCCCTTAAACCAGGTTCGAGCCAAAAGATAGGATCAGTGCCCTTCGCTAAACTGTTCCACCTAGGCAGTCAAGTATAGCTGGCAACCTGGTAATAGTTATACTTCCAGAAGACTAAAGCTTGATCTACCTATGAGCTGGTGGGTTTTGGTGCGTGGGTTATTTTTGCTTTTTTTTAAGGCCTACCTTTCTTATTGTTTCTTGGTTTTGTCATTCTTGTTTTTTGTTTTTGTCTTCCTTGGTATCTACCTAGTTCTTGCTGCTTGTTTTCCAAAGCTTGGTTCCTATTCCTAGTGATCTTACCCAGCCTTGTTCCAGTTCTATCTGCTTTTTGTTCTTGAACATATCTTGTTACATGCTCCCTGCCTTCCTAGTCTCTGTTTGCATATTTTCCTTGTCATTTGGCTTCACATGCTTCTTGGCTTCTTTGATTCCTGGTTGTCAACCAGCCCCATGGTTCTTGCTAATTCTTATCCTGTAGAAACCTGTGGTTTCCTCTATCTTAATTTGGGCTCATCCTGACCACAGTACCCAGCTACACTACCTACTCCAAAGGTTTTTTTTTCTCAGGTAGCAAATACAAATTCTTTAATGTACCACATTACTGACATTGCACGTCATCAGTAGAGTTGGGGTCTCTAGATACTACAAAGCCTTCTTGCTACTTGAAGTAAGGGAATATCTGACAGCATATATCAACTATATACATGGCAGTATATAGATATCCTCTATATAAGCCAACCTTATGGAAAAATAAAGGCCATTTTGCTTGTTTTTTTAAA
This sequence comes from Fulmarus glacialis, assembly GCF_000690835.1. Taxonomy (NCBI): domain Eukaryota; kingdom Metazoa; phylum Chordata; class Aves; order Procellariiformes; family Procellariidae; genus Fulmarus; species Fulmarus glacialis. The sequence goes on along the minus strand of NW_009186920.1, from coordinate 29,610 downwards.
AAAAAACCCTCCATGTTCCATTTCTGTAAATGACCAAACTGTTGGCTGACATTTTCCAGAATAGTTCAGCCTGAGGCAGTCACCCAACAACCCAATCAGAAAAGTCTGACTATTTATAAATAACAGAAGAGAAGGTTTAAAATGGAAAGTGTTGGACAGTTTTAGATAGTACTAACAGCACCACCTGTAGTTACATATAGTATAGCTGTCCTTCACTTGACAGGCATTTACTGATGATGTATACTTTTGGAAAGGAACATGTTTAAAAGTGTACAGTTGACGTATAGAAATAAGCCAAAGTAATAAGTCATTTGCTTGCATCAAGAACCACAGATGACACTTCATCCTCATCAGCATCTAGAAACAGTTCTTTCCATCAGAAGCAGATTTCAGCAATGGTTGGCTGGGATAAAACAGTACAAGACAGAAGTAGAACAAACATGGACAGTAACCAACTTCTCTTCCAAAAAAAATTGAAAGAAATGCAACAACTCCTTGAAAAACAGCATCTCAGCAACTTGGAGGTATGATATTTTCATGTGATTCATGAAATGATGAATTCTTCTTAAATGTAATAGAAAGTTTCCTGAATGTGATAAAAATGAAAGGTCTGTTAAGCACACTTTACCAAGTAGGCAACACCTGAGGGCACACTGCACTACGCCTTACCAATAGATTATTTATAGTAAAATTATACATATATTTCAGTAAGAAATCAGAGATCTTTAAAAATGTTTGTAAGAATATTTTCACAAATTCTTCAAAGATGTCTGTCATGTTGTCTTTCTTCCAGTGAACGTAAGATTTGTATGTCAGATTTCTTGGCTCTGAAGTAGCTAGCCATTAGTCTATCACAGGAGTCTTGTGCTAGCTCCAAACTTAAATTGGTGGCTTGCAATTTGCACTTAAGTTTCTGCTTTGCTGATTGCTACAGCTCAGCACAAAATGCTCTAGCAGTATAATTATGATAGGTGAAACGATGGGATTGTTTTGTTTCTTGGTTTTTTTCCCCAATGTGATTTCTTAGGGAGTGACTTCAAGTCTCTTGAGATCCTTTTTTGTCATCTTTGGAATAGATGCAGGTGTTCCAGTAACAAGCCAATTAACTTTCTGCCTAAACTAATTTTTGGACCCAAAATAATTTTCAAAAGTCACCTTAGAAACACAGTGAAAATCAAGAACAACTGAGCTCCAAAGTGATTTCTTACAACTGCGCTTTTAAGTATGATTTTAGGTCTGTCAGTGTTGTCTTTGATTTTGGAAACATTGTCTTCAATATTACATTTTTTGCAAACAAGAGGACATAATTTTGGACTCATTCTTTTATTTTATAATACTATCTACTGGTATCTGGACTTGTGGTGTGTGAAATCACCTTGACACTATGAAGCACCATCCCTTTATATTGGTGATGGCTAGAGGCATGGGATCATTGGTGGCAACAGAGCAAGGGCTTTTCCTTTTAATACCTCTGTATGGATAACTTTTGAAAGACTGTATACAGTTCAGATATATTTTGAGTTCTTTGATATTGATGTTTTCAGGCACATTCATCTCTGTCTTTGTACCTCCTTTGTTCTGATGGGTATTCATGAGAATCTTGAGCAGCTGATGGCTAACAGAAAATCTCACTCAACTGGAGTAAATTTCAAAAAGGTTGAGAAGACAGAAAGTACAGTTTGTACTGGAAAAGTTGTTGGTTAGTGTTCAGTCTTATTTCCAAGCATAAAAGAAGGAAGAGCAAAAGGCAATTTCTAGAAGACAGCTGATAAAACTGAATTCTAGATAACCACTTTCAAACAAAATACAAAAAGGTCTAAGCTTTTTTTTTTTTTTTTTTAATATCACATTGTGTGTTTCATTGGTATAGTGTTTGCAAATCCCTCCCTAAATGATGATGCTGAATTTGGCAGTAGCTGCATTAGGACATCTTAGAATTAGGGAAAAAAAATGCAGTCTTTTTTGAGAAAGATGTATAAAAAGATTCTTCTTAATATATTGTAAGACGGCTATATTGTAGTGTATTTTATCAAACACAATTATCACATTCTACTTGAATTCTAGGGGAAAACTGCCATGAGTCATACATGATTTTTTACTTATAGTTTTTTCTAAACGTTATCATCAGCTTTGGACACTGCATATAATACAGGAATTTGTGTTTACAAATTAATGTATTTTTGAAAATGCTTTGGTCCCGTAAAAAATTTTGCTTTTTTTTCCAGAATGTATTTTTCAGCTACCACTAGGGGTTGCTCAGCTTCTTCCCTCTGATAAATAGCTTCAGATTATAGATATTTATACTTCAAACATTTGGACTTTCTTTCTTGAAATTACATGCTTTGGCCTCTGATTAGAAAAATAGTCAAGAAAGCTATAGTCATTGTTCTAAGGCCTGAGTTTTGGAAGTTTAATATTTGTATTGTGCTGGTATGCATGTGCATTGTGACTTCCTGTGATGTGAAATAGTATTTATAATAGTCTTACTAATAAAATTTATAATTTATAATTATTTATAATACTCTTACTGACATGAATAGGCTTCAGTAGTCTTGTTATTCTCTGTTGTCCAAAGTCATTTCAACAGTGCTTGCCTTTCTGAAACTAATGTCAAAGTATTTCACTGTGCACATGCTTTGCAGTCTAACCATCCATTGAGATCCCTTGACCTCTCTTTGTTTCTGTTTTTACAGGCCCAGCAGGATTATAAAGATTCCTAAAATTCTTTTCTTTCCTACAGGGTAATAAAGTTCTATGTAGGCCCTTGCCAGTAGATTTGGTGCGTTCCCTGCTTTCCATCCTTAAAAATTTGTATCGTTTCAGCAGTAAGCCAAGGTTTTTCGTGACCCTTCTACCATTCTCCAAAATTATTTTGCTTAAAATATTGAAAGCGGTAGATTTTATTTTGTGCAACAGTTACGTCTGAGCCAGTACATCAAATTATTATTTGTTATATGTCCATGAGTGTGTTCCATTTGGAAGAAATTAATATTGTTAACTTCATTCACAATCAAAGGTTTTGTTGCACAGTCCTTTCCTGGTTTTGTTGCAGGCATAAAAAAAAATTTTAAGGTGGAGCTGGTAGCACGGTCTTTAGCTAAAGCTGCGTGCAGGTTTTCACCAAAAGACATTACACCCAAGTGTTTATCTTTTTTCCAAATGTTAACTGTTTATGTTGAAATTTTACATTTCTGGCACCTACCTTGAGCTGAATAATTTAGAAAATTTCCATTAAAATGGCTCAACTGTGACACGAAATAGTATTATTCATACATCTTTTATCTTTTTCTCTTCACCACCTCTTTAATTTTGTGGCCATACAAAATTGTTTTGGTCGGTACAATATTTTTATGCTCTTCCAGTAAAATACATTATGCTTGAATTAAACTATTCGATTGATGTAACATTTTATCTCTATTGTTTCACTTTTTAAACAAAATACTTGGAAGCAAGAGCTAATTCACAGACAGAATAGGTATAGATTACAACATGGAGATTGTATTTTCCTCCTCCGTCCTTTATATGACCTCCTTTATATTCCCTCCTATATATATTTAGGTCATTGAAGTGGTATCTGTGAAATTCAAATTTAAATCCCTTTCTGATTGATTTGAAACAGGAATTTTACCTTGGCTCTCCTTTTTTACCAAGCATATTGTGCAGCCATTGAAGTACTCGGTATCAGTCTTTCTATGGATACTGTTCCCATTGGCAAAAAATGCTTCAATATTTATTGAAACAGGGTATCATTGAACACGGGTATCATTTCTCAGAAATTGCAACCCAAACCATGAGGTCAGAAAGTTATTATTATATTACCTCGACTACAATAAAATTTTGTATCCTATTATACTGTGTGTGTGTTTGTATATGTTACTTATAGAATAAAGTCTCTGAGAAATAATGAAGACTATTTTCTAAGTGATGTTCCACTGAATGAAAGCAGCAGGTCCTGCAAACACATCAATATGGACATAGCCTTACTTTCATGAGTGAGTTGACCTGTATGACTCTTAGCTGTTTGTATTACTTATGCTTTTGAGGTTAGACTGTGTCTATGAAATTGAGATGTTTCAGGTAACTGATGGAAAAACTGAATTCATTTTCAAGTGCATTTGTAGTATGACTGGAATGAGTTAAACAAGGGTTCCTTCTGCAAGGTGTATTGTATCAGTCTAACTCTTCAGAGGCATAGACAGGACCAGCATGGAAAAAAGGAGTGCCCCTCTACAGTCTCTCCCGAGTGTCAAGAACTTGCAGAATGCTCAGGGCTAGTCAGTGGAAAAACAGACTCTTAACGGGAGGGCTAGGTTAAAATGGCATTGGAACTAAAGTCAGATTTTATTTTGAAGAGACTATTCAAAGTCTTGAAATAGTTTTCTATGGTCACCTTAAATCTAGAAATGTTGGCCATTTTTTACTTATAAGTGTGAATGTTAACAACTTTTATGTTGATCGCTTAAATTATATGACAAACTTGAGTGATTTCCCTACTCATTTCCCTTCTGGCAAGATTGGGGGTGTCAGTTTTTATTGGCTTTCAACCAATATTGCAACATACCACTATCTTCCACGTTATTTCACTAATCCAAAGTTCACATTTCCTATAAAGGCAAATTGAAATGTATCTCCAAACTAAATTATTTTACCCAAATACTCAAACTTGTTTTGATTGTCTATTCCTCAAGAGTAGTTTTTTTATGTAAAATAGTGCTTTATTCCAAGCCTGTGCTGTATAAAATGGCATTACAAGTTTCACATCTGGCAATCTGGATGTTAAGTCATTTGAAGAGTGGCTTGCCTCAATTCAAAACCCTGCTTGAACAGGTGATAATGTAGGATTGAAGCTGAAACAGCATTTTCAGTACAAAATAGTTTGTTTCACAGGTAAATTAATACATTAAGAGGACTTTGCTTGTGGGTAAGTTAGGATTGTTATATATACAGCATAGCTCACAAACCACAGGAACAGGGAAATTGACAACTATCATCTAATATATACTTGCTCCTCCTTTACAAGCATATACTTTTTCATAAGAATGGCCATACATATTAACATGACTCCATTTTTGGTTTTACATTCATACACATATATCCATACATATATGTATCTATGAAATATTTATATATAGCTATGTACTAAATTATTTCTACCATACTTCATAGCTATTTTTAAGTGATTTGTTTTACTGGAACAGAATAAATTGTTCATAAATGTAGTTAAAGGAGAGGAACAGAGGAAAAAATAGCAGTATCTGATCTTTAGTTTACTGCAGTTATGGTAATAATAAAATTTGCTTGTAGAAAGGGAGTGGAAGATACAGAAGTTTATGCATACTGCTCTGTCAGGATGCTATATTATATTATGATATCTTGGTATTATCAGAGATAGTATATACTAATGTCTTAAGGGGATGTTGGGAAATCTATTGCTTTCTCGTCAAGATTAACCTATCACTGTCCAGAGTAATTCTACTCCTTTGAAGATGGCAGAGCTGTGTTCTGTTTGTTAAAGACATAAACCTCTTTTTGTGAAGTGGAAAGCAAAATAGAATTTAACTACTTTTTTCTTCCAGTATTCTGCTTCTGTCCTAGCAGGCTCAGGGTGGCCTGGGGTACACACAAACTTAGTCACTTTTTTCAATTTTGTAGTGTATTAATTATTATCAATCCCCAGCAGCACTTCTGTGGGATTTAGTAGCTTGAGCTTTGCTGTGCAGTTTGTGCCTGATACTGGCATATCTCCATAAGGAAGTATGGCTCACCAACTGGGAAATAAAGCATTAAACCAGATGCTCAGAATTCAGAGGACAGGAATAAGCAGAGAATAACTGGGACCCAGGAAACTGAAAGATCTTGTGACAAATAACTTAAAGAATTACACTGTTTCAAACAGTGGCAAGAAAAAAAAAAGAAATACCAGCCTTTAAATTCAGTAGGCTGTTTAGGGGAAGGTAGGTGCTGAAATCTTGTACATGTTCTTACAAATCACGTCTGTAAAGTTCTTAAGAGGAATGTATGTCTTGAAAAATATCGGATTGAAAAAATGGAATTTGTAAAACAGGTAACATGTAACAGTCACAAAATATTTTTTTCAAGACGTGATTATATTAATGAAGCATGCAGTGAATGTTGGCAATTACATGAAACTGTCTCATTAGATAAACTTATTTCTAGAGAGGTACAAATATATATTATTTCAAAATGCTCTTAGATATCTGGTTTAACTTTTAGGTTGCCCTGTGTGGTCAGGATTTGGACTCGATCCTTGTGGGTCCCTTGCAGCTCAGGATATTCTATGATTCTAAAAGTATTTCTGTATCTGACCTTTAGGATTTCCTGATATAAGTCCACCTTCTGCCTTGGTTGCTGCTGTGCAGTGCACAAGATAGAGTGGAAACATGTTAAAAACTGTTCCATCTTTGCAATGTATTTACATTGCTAAAAGAAAAAGTAATGCTTTTTAGACTGCAAAAATGTATACTAATTTTTTAGCAAGTCAGACAGACCTGGTAGGATAGTTCCTCAGCTGAACTAGGGATTATTTTAAAAATTATATTCACACACTGTATAGTTGTGTGTCTTTTAGGACGTGTGTACTGGTCAAATAGTATTAATAATTTTTCTCTGATGCTACAGCTCCAGTTCATTGAAATCTGTCAACCCTAATACTTTGCCTTATTTCTGTATTTTACATCAAAATCTGAATAAGAATAAACAAGGAAGACAGATTCTGAGTTTTCTAGAAGATGAAGAAATACTTTCCTCCATCAGTTATTCTTTCCCGCTTTCCCCATAAATCAGACTTTGTTGGAAAGCTTTTCTGAAAAGAATAATTCCAGGACTTTGAATCTCATCATTCAAACCTTAACCATCAGTGAGAGGGAGGATTATTTCTTTGCTTTAAAATGGAAAAAAATCTCTGAGAATTATTTCCCCTTCATTTCTGTCTCTGAAGTATTGTCTAGAAATAGCTGCATCTACAAAATATTATTTAAAACATCATTTCTCCTACAACCTGCAAATTCCAAAAAAGTGAAAATGGATAAGCTTTAGCTGATTTCCTTCCTCCTTTTTGGGGATAACCAAAATGACATTGAATATAACATAGATTCTAAATAACTATTAATTTGCTTATTAAATTATTTCATTGTTTTTTATAGATAACATTAAAATGATTATTAGTTAAGCAATTGAGTTAAGAACTTCTTAAATTATTATTGCATATGCATGCCTAATTTTCCTCCATGTCTGTTTGCCTTATGATGGTTTTCAATTATGCAGTCCCATGTTATTTTTGCATGACCCCACCTCTTAAACGTGCAGGGTGGATGGTGCCTGTTCAAAGCAAATTTAATAATGGGTTAGAAACAAAAAAGGGACTAATGCATTGTGGTGCTCAGCGCCTCAACATTTAATCATTTAATGATTTTAATAGTATTTTAAAACTAGCATTATGAATTCTACTTCTGGAGCTGAATGACTAGATTAGTCTGTGAGAGAATTAGGGACCTGGAGCAAGGATCCTGAGAACCAGCACTCTGAGTACTGAGGTGCTAAATTAATTAATGGAAAGCAATAGATAGAAGTGTTTAGCTGAAAACCTGTTTCCTACGCAGTTATGTACATTTACCTCAGGACTTCACTAAAACTGGAAGTCAGAATGAAACCCTGACACTCAGCGTTCAGATCACTTATTTTTAAAAATCCTTCATTACAGCTTACTGAAGTACTTGCGTGCCTAAGAAGTTGGAAGCTTGAGTTCTTTTTATCCCAAGGAGTTTGAACCTCTGTTTCTAGCATCCTGTAATAATTTTCAAAACAAGCAAATGGGATCCTTTTAAATACTCAGGTTCATAAATAGCTAGTTTCTGTATCCTAGATAGCCTGGGGGGAAATCAGGCATCTAGGAGTTAGCCTAGGAAAGACAGGGCTGTTGGCAGGAAGCTTTTCTCTGGTCATCCTACACCTCCATAGCTTCTTTGGTGGGTTTGGCAGAGTATTCTGGATCTCTTGTGTAACATAAGCACCAAAATCCTGCCTCAATGGCATTTGCTTTCCTGGGTCTGCCCAAATCTTCTGTGAAATCAGTATTGTGTAGTGCTTTCCAAACATGTACTTTATGTTTTCCAAATTTGTATAGAAAAGAGATTATTAATTTTCTAATGGACTTTCCCATTCCATAGTTGGTAAACTCAAAACCAGTAAAGGTGTTTAGGTACCTCACTGACTTTGAGAGGTAGCTTTGTATCTGTATGACCACTGCTGTCTTTTACTTCACAATGAACGTGAAGTATAACATTATATACACACACATATAATACACAAAGAACTCCTGCAAATAAACCAGTTGAAATTATCAAAAATAGCAACTAGTGTGAGAGCTGAGGGGCCTGAGTTTTCAGAGTAGGTAGCATTTTTCCAGCATTTATCTTCAGAAGAGTGTTCCCATTAACCTCTTGGAATTGTGTACAGTCAGCACTTCTTTTGCAGAAAATGTCAAATATACACGTAGCAGCTCTGTAGTGTAATAGCGTTCTGACAGAGCCCTTTGGCAGAAAATTCACTTTTCAGGTTCTCTTAAAATTCTACTTGTTTTAATGTTGTTCTTTCATTGGCCTCATGAAAGGTTTCTTAGGCTCATGTTTTCTCTTTGTTTTAGTGCTTTACTGAAATGAAATTGCTTGACACAGCTGTTCTAAGTCTTAAGATATATAACTGACCTCTTTAACTCCTCATAAGTGTTTTCTTTTCCAGAGTACCATGTATATAGACAGGCTGGGCTTAGATTTCATGCATTAAGACATAAGATAATGCAGGCAACAGGCAAAACAATAAATTGTACTTGTATAACAAAAACAATATGCAAATCCAGAAAATAAAAAGATAGTACACTCTAGGAATATTTTTGTTTCCTCATCATCCTATCACATTCTCACAGATTAAATCAAATTAAATAATTGGGATTTCCAGGTTTATTCCCCTGTAGCTATTGACCACTAAAAAAGAACGAATAATTGTTGAATGCTTTTTGAGGTCTGCATAAATAGTTCTAGTTATGCATTTTTACAAGAAAATGTGACATTGACTTTCATTACAGAATAGGCTAGAAAAGGAAATAAAATATGTAAATGTAAATTTTTAATGTGTGAAATGATGAAATTGTATGATGCAACAAAATACATGTACATTAACTAAATTTGCATGAACTAAGTAAAAGTGAGTGTGTGTTTAAATGAGGAATCCTTCTTTATTCTTTAGTTCCTAACTTATTTCTGGAGGTTGCCTCAACTGAGATTTCATGTTCCGATGAGGTTTGTTTTACAAGGAGAGTAAAATTATATATAATGCAGGATGAAGTCTATTTTCAACCTCTGGAGCACAACTGGGTAGAATTTTTTTCATCTTAATTTTTAAAAGTTGCAACTTTTCTTGCACCCTCCAGATTTACCAGTTTAAGCTAACCTGCTATTGGAACAGGTTTTTTAAAATCAATGCTTACAAAATTTTTCCCCTATTTAACTTAGTCATTTTAGAAACACATGTTTAGCTATACAGGTGCAGTTTCCAGATTAGACAAGAAGTAAGCCTGACATCTATAATTTCTTTTTACTGTTTTTTTCCCATCTGAAAATTTCAAAGTTATTTCTTAAATTTGGCCTGGTACAGAAAACTCTGAGCATATGCCTTTTCCTTGTTTGGTGAAGTTCAAGCAGAGGTTAACAATATAATTTAGCCAAACATAAAGGTTAATAAATAACTAACAAAGCATTATTTATTCTTTTCTATTAGAAAGACACCAGTTTGTATAGCTTTAGTTTGAAAATGTTCCCTAAAGGGATCTTTCTTACAGTTGGTTCTTTGTTCTTCTATTTAGTTTCTTTATCTCAGATCATAACTATAATGGAAGACTGCACCAACCTCTGAATATTTAGTGCAAGATAAGATTAAATTCAATCATAAAAAGTCTTTCAGGAGTCACTAAGCTTTTTATTCTGCAATTTAAAATATTTGTACAGCTATAAACTATGCAATATTATGGTATAACAATTTTATTAGAATAAATAAAGTTTTACTACAAAAATGTGTTCTTATTCAATAACTAATTTTATGCGTTCTTTAGTAAGTTTTCAAAATCTTAATGCTATTGTAATTGCTAGGGAATATATAATCACTTACCTAGGTTAACAGATTTTGCTACTTGAAACATTTTCCATTTAAAGTCACTAATAAAAAAAAAAAAATCTTCATTGCATAAGATTGCATATCTAATGCAGCTTCTCCTAGTTTTTCACCATGATTTTTTCCAGCGTATGGTATGAAATCACTTAGCTGCTCAGTTGTGTGGAAGTGGCAGAGAGAGAGGGAGTGTACGGGAATTTGAAAATAGTTGATGTGCATGTTTTCCTTGATGTTCATGTGTATTTTCAAACCTTGAACTTTTAAAAAAGTATGTATTTAAAACCACATCAGGCATCTCAGTGTTTGAATGGAGAAGTATTAGTAAAGAAAATGCCTACATAGTACATACATAAAGTCATCTCTCTGACAATTCATATGGTGCCTGTTGCTCATATTCATCACTACATTAGTGTTTGACAAAGAAGTTGGGGGAGTGGATGAGGCCTCCAAATGCCCTTAGATCTGATCTGTCCTCATAGATCAGATGATATTTTCTCCTTTCTGAAAGATGAGAAGAGGGGGTTTCATTTTGGGGGGGGAGGTGATCACTGTAATTATGATAGCTGAGAAATGTTTTCTATGTTTGCCATGACAAGGTTTAAATCCTCATCAGTTGAGGCACTTTGTATGAAAATAAACATATTAGTCTAGTATTATGGAAAAAATCCAGTTTGGGGCAGATCCACTATTGAATCTGCATTTTTATGGATTCTCTTTAATTTTGTAAACTCCTTTACATGTTAGAGTACAAAAACCATCCTGTGCCATAGGGCAATCCAGAAACAATAGTGGTGTTTAGACAAATCTTGTTCCTTTTTTGATATCGTAGAATTGATATAAAACTTAGGATTAAATTTGTTGAACTATGCAGCTCTTTCTTCTGAATTTCATGCCCAAACCACATAATTTTCTTTTACAATTCAACACAGGTAAATTTTGACTTGATGGAAACACTCATGGTGCTATGACCCCAAGTTGTAAAAACACCAGGCTCAATATTGATTGTATTTTAGACTAAGCTCTCATTAAAGAAAAATTAGTATCAGCAAAAAAAAATTTTTGATAAATGTAACAGTCTGGTTTTATGTCTGTATTTCAGAATTTTCATCAAGAAGTCAAGAAAACAGATGATTCAGAAAGCTTGTCAAGCCTTGACAGTCTTGAGGCTGGAGAACAAAATGGAAATTACACAACAGCAAGTGAATCATCTTTGACTATACAGTGTGACTGTGCCCTGTACAATCCAGAAGAATCACAGACTAGGAATAACGGTTTGCTTTATACAGCTCAAAGTCCTTCTTCTAAAAATACGCATCTAAATAATTGTCTGAGAAATGTAGATTCCCAAAACAACCATAACTTACCTATTCATGATCTTTTAGCTAAACATAATTTGAACATGTAAACAATTCAAAAGAGGAATCATCTGTTTCTCACCGATCTGAAAAAAAACCTGCAGAGTTCTCTACCTCTGGTAAGCAATCTCTAAATAATGCATTTAGTTTTCTGCAAAATATAAAAGAAGAAAGAAGCAAGCCATCTTCTGGAACAGCTAGCACATTAGCCACTGTTCATCCTGTTTTCAGTCCTAGCAAAGCCTGGGCCAGCCCTGACTCTATTCCAGGAGAAAGAGTTCAGGATCTGATGCAAGATCAGAGTTTTAAAATGACCCCACAAAAAAGAACTATATCTGTGCAAATCTCCAGTCAACCTATTGCAACATCTATAATCTTATTTCCTAATCAGGGATGTTCCACTGGCATTCCCTGCCCAGCTGTTACATTAGAAAAGGACAAAAACATCAGGATGGAGTTTTTAAAAGACACCTCAGAAAAAATGACTGAAACAAAAGAAGAAAATATTAAATGTATTGATGACATTAATCCAGGATCAGCTTTATTTCAGGACATACCAAATGCCTCAGTTCTGGGCAATGTTAAGCAACAGAATAACAAAGAGGAAGAAAAGGGAAATACAGTAGAAACTATGTCACTAGTGTCTGATACGGAGTTAAATTCTGGCACTCCTGCACAGCACAAAACCCTGAAAAACAATATTCTTGAAAGAAAAAGAGCAGGATTATTCACAAGTATCTTAAAGAAGGAATCTAAATATGAACCCAGTCATTTCAAAGCTGTGGTTATCAACCACGGGATCAGTGGTCGACCTGTGTCTTCTATCAGAGACAGTTTAGAACTGGCAAAAATAAAAAAGAAAAGTGCAGAAAATGAAAAATACAATAGAAAGCTAAGATGGTGTGATCAAATCAACCAGATAATAATAGAAAATAATGAAAAATGCTATGAAAAAAACACCAGTGAAGTATCTTCTGAACAGCTGCAATATGTTCAAACTACAAATAATGCTCCTAAGACTAATTTAAGTGTTGTTGCTCAACCTTCAAGCCCCAAGTTCATAAAAAATCATCAGGAAAACTCTCATATATCAAAACCAAATGTTAATACTGAGGAATCAAATAAAGAATGCACATCTCTGAATATGTTTATATCTACTGGATCCTTTTCTGCTAAAAAAGCTTGGATGGTATCAAAAGACAAAGAAAGTAAACCCCCAGTATGTAGTAATAATTCTAAAATTAATGAAGTTAATCAAGTCAAAAATAAGGCAAAAATAACCAGAAGACCAAGATCTGTAAAAGCCCAGCCAAGTTTTATGCCCAAGAAGAGAACAGGCACTATAATCCGACTGCAGTCAGCCGCTGAAGCCAACAAATCTCTAAAAGCTCCAGGGAAATTGTTAGCACCTCACCCACCATCCGCACCTCTGCTGGGAAACAGAAGTGGCGAAAACACAGCCAGCCCCGGGTGTCAGCCACTGCTGCCTTCAAGTCTTCAAGCTATCAGGAATGATTTACATGAAAGGCATGTTTTGTTAGCAGATGAGGTTTTAAATAGAAACGGTACGGAAAGCAGTGAGAGTATTACTTGTAGTTCGGACTTGGCCACCGCGGTATCTACACCTGGCTGCAGCACGGCCAAATACGAACCTTGGGCAAAAAATACTTGTTCTGTAAATAGTGTTCAGACAAGCGCCTGTCGAGATCGTTCAGTAACCTGCACTGAAAGAAGACCTGCTAACGCAGAAAATGGATTACATCTCCATCATATCCCAGCAGCTGGAAAAACAAGTACCTCCTGGCAAGGAGTGCATACTGCCCGAGCTCCAGAAGACCGTGCTACTGGTAAGAGTCATGTTTCTGGGTTTGGGGTGGGGGGATGTTCAGAAGAAAGTCTTTTTCAATTACATCACAAATTTGTTGTGAGTTAAAACATCCAGCCTTTCATTCACATCATTTACACAATACAGCCAGTTTTAACAGGTTTTCACCATATGTCATTGTCATTTCTATTCTAATGGTGCCCAGAGGCCTCTCAAACGTCGATCCCCATTTTTAATAGCTCTCTTCAATATTAAATGAAAAGGAAGTATTTTCCCCAAGATTATATTCCTGACTAATGAGCAGATGTGACAGGTGGTCTAAATAATTATATAGGAGGAAGTGAGTAAGTTTATATGAGCAAGTTTTACAAGGTAACTGGGAGTCATAGCTTGTTGTCCAACAGTCACTGCCACCTGAGAGTGAAAGAAATGTAGATCTACCATGTTTTTAAATGCTGATGCTGTAAATGCCTAAAATTATTAAGTTTTAGTCCCAGTAATACAATTAATGCTCAAAAAAAATTAAATTTAAGTTTAAAAATAAAGAGCTTCTACCGGACAAATTTTGCTGTGCTGCAAAGTATGTCAAATTTATAAAGAATTTTAAGAAATTTGAGGACCAATCCTGCATTTTATTAAAAATTAACCTTGGTAACAATATGGTGCAGAGATTGATTGGTAAGATAGAGGGAAGATGCATAAGAAATTTTGGGAGAATAAACTTTAATCTCCTGGTTTTTACATTTCAAAATATGTTTCATGTTTTTTGATTTGCCTTGTTTCTCCTCTGCAGCCTAGCTATATTCTGTGCCTTGGGCACTGATGGCATCCTTGTGCTTTTAATTTGTATGTTGTATGCTGGTTTGCTTCCTATTGAGGGCTGCAGCTGGAGGCAGAGCTCCTGAAGCTGTAGACCCTGCTTCAGGTACAAGCAGCACTCCAAGCCACTTAACGTACTGGGATAACCGCGAGGATCGGCCATGCAGCTCAAAGATACTTTCTAGCAAAATAAGTAATTCCCATAACTTAAAAAAACTAATGTTCTAGTTTTATCTCCAGTAATACATAGTTTTAACTATGGAGTGATTCGGAACAGCTCTGTTGTGTAAGAGCAGAGGTAGGTGAATATTCCTGCCCTAGAGCAAGGGTGGGACATGAGAAATGTTATCTGCTTATCCATTCCAGTTCAAAGTCAAACAGATGAGCTTAAGATATGTGTGACTTAAGTTAACCTATTTCATTTTACATTGGAAATGAATGAAGTCTTGCATTACTATGCCTCGCCTCCAGCAGAGATGCTTGCCTCTTGATGTCCTTATTTGCACATCACATCAATGAATCGGGAAATTTACTGGGTCAAAGTTGTGTGCACTGCTAATACTGTCTTTGCTGCAACTTTAAATGCTACATCCCCAGTTTCACATAGCTCCAGCTCTTTTAGAGGAAGAGCTGAGTAACCTCTTTTTAAAATTTGGGTGCGTGGCCCTCTCTCAGTATCTGCTTAGATTTTGTGTTTTGAAAGTCGTCTTTATTTTAAATACCCTAGATAACACTTAATGACTTACTATTATTTGTTCTATTGCCTGTAAATGCACATAGATCACCATAGTCTTTGTCCTGAACTGCTTGCTGTGAGAGAGTACCGAGTACTACATTGTTCTTGAGTGAAATATCTGCTGTGGCACTATTACAGAGTGCAGTGAGGTCTGTGAGGACACGGTAGAAAATATGATCTGTTGCAATGCTTGGCCAAATGTACAGAAAGGATAAGTGAGAACAAGATGAATAAATAAAATTGTTGTCCATGAGGATCTTCCTTTAGTTGGGTTTCCAGGCTTCAAGTAGTATATCTTCTGGCTGACACATATCATACTGTAGCTGGATATTAAAATTATTTTAAGTCCTTTGGTGTTCAGTCAGTGAAATGCTTAAAAAATGTGTTTAACATTGAGCCTGTGACAAATACTGGTCTAATTCACATGCTTATAGTTAAACAGGGGTAGACTGCTCAGTATCTCATGCCCTTAAAGATACTATTGCGTATTATATTTTTGTCTTACATTTCTCAAAGGAGTCTCCTCCTAGGCATAGATCTAGCATGTCTTGCAAACTAATTAAATTAAGTGTTGATCCATATCAATAGAGCAACTTTGGATTTTATTTTTCAGAAAAAACATTATGTGATTACTAATACAACAAGGAGTTTCTTCTTTGCTTGTTTTTAAATTTTCCCACATATTCAGTGATCACATTTCCCACATTTTCCCCTGTATTCATGATCATATTTCCTTTTCAGGTGCTATTCAGCACCATATGTCACATTACAATAATTCACATATAACTAAATGGCAACCTTTTAAAGCTTAGGTTAACGGTTGGACTTGATGATCTTAGAGGTCTTTTCCAACCTTAATGATTCTATGATTCTATGATTCTAATGTGTCCCATGTTACTATTGATGGCAGTAGCCAGATGACTAATTTCAAATCTGCTTTTAGGATCAATGAATTGTTTTCTTTTTCTGCAAATGGTAAGAATTCTGCTTTGTTAAATATCACTGTAATAACAACTAAAGGAATAAAATTCTGTTAAAAGCACTAAAAGACCTCTTGGTCTAATCATGAACTGTATCTTAAACTGCACATGTAAATATTTATTATGTAAATAAATAGGTAATTTATCTTCCCAAGTATAAAGCAAGTAACTGCATTTACAAATCAAGTAACTGTGTTTACAAATGAGAATATAATAGCTCCTTGGATATGTAGATTCCTGACTTGCACATGAAAATGCTGATTTGCATCTCCAGTCTCTATGCATGGAATTTTAATTAAGAACTTAATTTTAATTTTGAAACTTAATGCTTTAATTTTGAAAATGTATTATTACACCAGACAAAACTGAGATAAATTTGAGGTACAGTGTCTAGGTTAGGCCTCTCTAGCCGAGGGAAAATACTATACACCAGTACTGTCACTAAAATTAGTATACAGATGTATAAATTAGTAAGATTAACTACAAAATCCCAGGCTGTAGAACTAAGGTTTTAAACCATGACTTTGCATTCGAATCACACCTGTGAGGCCACACCTGGAGGACTGTGTTCAGTTCCAGGCTCCTCGGTACAAGGGAGACATGGACATACTGGAGACAGTCCAATGAAGGGCCACAAAGGTGTTGAAGGGACTGGAGCATCTCTCCTAGGAGGAAAGGCTGAGAGAGCTGGGACTGTTCAGCCTGGAGAAGAGAAGGCCATGGGGGATCTTATCAACATCTATAAATACCTGGAAGGAAGGTGCAAAGAGGATGGGGCCAGACTTTTTTCAGTGGTGCCCACTGAAAGGACCAGAGGCAATGGACACAAACAAACACAGGAGGTTCCCTCTGAACATCAGGAAACACTTTTTTTTACTGTGAGGGTGACGGAGCACTGGCACAAGTTGCCCAGAGACTTTGTGGAGTCTCCATCCTTGGAGATACTCAAAAGCCGTCTGGACATGGTCCTGGGCAACCAGCTCTAGATGGCCCTGCTTGAGCAGGGGGATTGGACCAGATGACCTCAAGAGGTCCCTTTCCACCTCTACCATTCTGTGATTCTGTGAATCAAACAAACTGTGTGAACTATTACATGTTTTCTGCACGGTGCTATGTAATTAATTTTAACAAATGTTGAATCCCTTAAGATATAAGATACAGCATCTTGGCAACAGGAATTTTCTGTGTTGGACAGTTAGACTTTAGAATTATTCTCTAAATGCAACTTATTTTCTAAAACATTACTTTTTGGCACATTATTCAATATTTGTTATATCATAGTACACTGTTCATTCTCCCTCTTACTCGGTAAGACCGTGTTGTATCTTTGTACGGACCTTCTTTATTATCTGGGATTCACTTAACCTGCTTATAAATGTGCACATGCAATCCACATCTGTATCTTATAGTCCTATGCTAACATGAAAATAAATATGCCTTAGAAGCGCCTGTTTCTCTCTTTCTACTATAAGAAAATACATTTAGCGAGATCAGATGCAAACATACACAAGGTAAACATATAAATTTGGACAGAGACATTTACTCACCATTACTAGTTTTGCTACTACTATCTTTATCATGTTTTTACATATTTTTGGTTTATTTTTGTGTGCATGTCCTTTAAGGTGTTGTTCCTGTTACAAGACAAAAGCAGGATTTTGACAGCCGTGAAAATAAACACAGAGCTTTTTCAGAACACAGAAGACAAAGTGTAGCCTCAAAAAGATGGAAGCCTACTCATCATGCACAGGTAAATATTAAATACTATAAAAAAAATAAAAAGCTTATTTATCCTCAAAATGGAAAGAGTTTCAGGAATATCAAAGATTTCTTCAGTGTCACACAATTTTGAATCAACGTGCTTAGTCAGCTTGCTGTCACTGCTAATGAAAAGAATAAAACCAACTAGAATTCATCATTGTATTAGTATACACTAAAATTTTTGCACTTGAAAACATTTAGTAATATGAAATAATAAATTAAAAATGTTCAGAAAGTAGTATAGTTACTTTAAATTACCCTTAAAATATTCTTATAATATTTTTGATAGAATTTGTTACGTACTGTCCAGCTGAGTCCTGTTCATTCTGCATTTGATCCAGTACAAAATACGAGTAACACCTATAAGTCCGATGAAGGTATAGTAACACATCTCAGTTCAATTCTTTGTTATACATAAAGTAGTGACCTAATATATCCACTGTGTAACAACACTTGTGTCGTTTGGCACCAGTGATTCTAAGTAAGAAAGGGTAGTTCATTGTATAGACCTAATTTTTTTCACAAAAATGCAAGATATAGCATCATGTGTCATGGTATACATGGTTTTATAAATGCATTACAACATATAGTCAAGTTTCGTTCCACTCCTGTTTTTATTTAACTCTATGATAGCTGTATGTATCATACATAACTGTATGATATGGACAGGTATCGCTTGCTATCGTTATATATTTCTGAAGTCAGACTTTTTTCATATATCATTATATATTTCTGGTGCCAATTGTAAGATGCATTAGTGATCTTCATTATGTCGTTTTCTAACATATCATGCTTCTTGACTTTGCCACCTTTTTGATCTTTTAATGTGAATTTTGTGTGTTTCACAGACCTATAGTCATGAATGCAAGCAGTATATTTAAATGTCATGAGCTCTTCTCATCTGACGTTACCCCTGTAATCTCTTCAGTTTCAGAAAGCACTGTTCAATTTCTTATGGCAGAAAAACTAGCAAGTACACCAGTTGCAGCAGATGAAATCCTGGCAGCTATGGAAAGTGTGCAACCAGCCAGACAGCCCTTGCTGCTTAACAGGGCTCCATGTCTAGGCATGAGTGCACTTTCAATAGAAGAACAGAAGATCTTCCAGTCTCTTGATTGTCTCAATCAAAGGCTACAAAGTAAGTTTGCTAATAAATAGGATCCTACATCAAGTGATTAAGTAACTTTATATTTTGTTGTCATGGATTAATTTGGATTAAAAACATTAATCCTGTGACAGAAATATGTTTCTTTTTATTTTCTTCTTATTATTCTTCACTAAATGTAGCAAACAGGAGATCAAAATCGTGAAACCTTTCTTAGAGTCAATGAAATTAATTTAAAATAATGGTGACTTTGCCTTGGTCAAAAAAATAATTCAAATTATGACTGCAGGACACCTTCAGAAACTGTTTCAGCCCAACTGTAGCTGTTGTTTCTAACAGATGTTTGTCAAAACTGTTCTTTAAAGTGTACAGATACAGATGTATCAGCCTCACTTAGGAATCTGTTCCAACGTTTATCCATCTTAATGTTTTTGCAATTATTTTTGCAAATAATTACCCTTTATATTATACACCCTATATTTTTGCAAGTATAACTCTTTATAATGAATGGCTTTTCATTTCCTGTCTTCTAGTCTTCTAGGATGTTCCTCTTCTCCATGAATTCTTAAAGATCACAAATACAGTTCTAAGATTGCTGCAGCCAAATCTGAATGTTTATGTGAATATCACTTGCACAACTATTTTAACAATCTCAAACTTACCTGAGTGTTCTCTAACCTATTCTTTCTCTATGCCAGGCTGATTTCTTACCTGCTTTATACTGGTCCTTTTTATATGAGCTGTCCCATCGCAGTTGACATTTTATTGAAGAATGTGGGGAATAAGTCTGTACTTGTTCTTGATAATTTTTTCTCTCCAGTGATTATTTAGCCAACACTTTGATTCGTCATCCTATTATAACTAACATATTCGCAGAACAAACTGACTTTTCAGGTCTCTTGCTACTGTATGTAATGGTTAGTATTTGCATTGACCTACATGATCATACAGATCTTTCATAAAAATTCTCATTAGTTTGACATAGTTTCTGCATTTTGTGTGCTCCATCCTGTATTTGAAATCAACGGGGACCTTGTGCCTTAGTCCACGTGGTCTCTTCACTGGGCAGCTTGGCTTTCCATATCGTTGGAATGACTTCTGCTTGCCATTTTTGCTGTTTATGGAACTGCCAACTCTGAATTTTATGTTTTCCTTGGACTTTTTTCATATGAAATTTTACATGCCAATTATTTGAGTTTATAAGAGTCTGCTTTCTTGAAGTTCATTGATTTTGTTTTACTATTTTACTTCTTTTCCTTGTGGACTGCACCATTTCATGGTCAGGTTACCCACCTTTACCTCCCTGTTGACTGGAATCAAACTAAGCCAGGATTTATTAAGCTCCTGCACACTATCCATACGTGTCTACATCAGATGGTGGATTGCTTGACTTTGAGGAAAAAGGCTTCAGTTTCCTGTAAACTGCAACAGCAGAATAAGAAATCGTTGCAACCACTTAGAAACTTTCTGCAGCTGTAGCTTACAATTCCTGCTCCATCACAGAGTGCTTCAGAATTTCATTATATCGTACCTCATGGTTATTGCTTCCAGGCAAATAGAAGTGAAGAATTCAGTCTTTTGTCAGAGAGGAGTTTTAGCATGATGTACTTGGGTTAAGAAAGTAGATATGAAAAGTGAAATACAAGAAAATAGAAAATAAATTGCTGTATAAATAACAGAGAAATAGCAAAGAAATAGAGGCAAAGATAAATGCAGCGAAGGAATGGGAGCAAGAAAGCTGAAGTTTGCAAAACATGAAAACTATGAAAACTATAAGAAAAGTACATAAGGAATATGAAAGAAACAATGAAAGAATCATAGGAGTTAACTGATTGCAAATGATGTAACTGTGAAAATTAATGTAATACATATATATATGTATCTTAGAAATTTAGTTTGCTTGTCTAATTATTTGGAGATTAAAATTGGTAGTAAGCTGTGAAATTTTACAGGGAGACTTACAGGGCATGTACGTACATATAAGTAAGTAAGTAAAGTGTTGTAAGTACTTACATGTCATGTAAGTACATTGCTTTTTTAAACTGTGACCTTTTTGAACCCCTTTTTTTGGCTTTGTTTTCACGTTACCAAATTAAGTGACTAAAATGGTGTACCTTCATAGCGGTCTTTTTAATGAAAGACAGTTAGTCACTAGCCAGTCTAAATCTGGAATTTTTGTTGCCAGCTTAGAGTAGCTGGCATTCTTTTCTCTAGCTTTAGATTTCTTTATTGACAATAATTTTTTTGTTCAGATAATAATATCTAGCTGCAAATTTTTAAAATACAGATACAGCATATACTTCAGTAGCTGTTGGTATGGGAAAAAAGAACAGTGCTTTTAAACTACATTTCCACCACCTTCGGGAAGTTTTGTGTTGAATATTTGACTGTGAATCATATTTCTATTGTAGTATTTGGTTTACATAATATTTATTATGTACTTTTATATTTTATTTTTAGATGTTCAAGAAGCCATTACCAGAAACCCATCTGCTTCAAATGTTTTGCAGATAATCACCCCTTTAGTAAGTATTTAATTTAAATATGTTCAGCTTTAATTCCTACAAACTGACCTTATGGCTTATTTTATAGTAAAAATATAATTGAAAATATTAACATCAATCTGTTCAACTGGCTTGCCAGATTTTCAGATTTCTATTTATGTAAAAAAAAATACACATATGAACTCTATAGTACTGTAAACAGGCTTTAACAGTTTGTACCAGACTGCCTCATCCTCATCCTTTTGGAATGTGAAGACTCTTGCAAAGTCCAGGAAGTTCCAGGAGCTTTTAAGGAATAATAATTTAGCAGGGTCCATTTGAACTATATATAGCTCATAACTAATTTGTATTTCTTAATAACGTAGAGAGGAAAGAGGGAATGATGCATGGTAGTGCATAAAATAATTGGTAATACAGTGAATTCTTACTCTGACCTGCAGACATGCCATGTTCTATAAATGATAGGTATTACC
The DNA here is from genome assembly GCF_000690835.1 of Fulmarus glacialis. Classification (NCBI taxonomy): domain Eukaryota; kingdom Metazoa; phylum Chordata; class Aves; order Procellariiformes; family Procellariidae; genus Fulmarus; species Fulmarus glacialis. The sequence continues at coordinate 7,870 of NW_009186920.1, read as the reverse complement.
TTTCTTCAAGAAGTGTTTGTATTTTGTTTCATATATTCTAGATCTTGTCAGTTTGAAACAAAATAATCATGATACCTGGAATATAAAGAACTGAATAGGCAGATGAGTGTCCAAAGTACAAAATTTACATTTCAAATATTCAGTTTATAATGCAGGAGTTAATATTTATAATTCTGTATTATCAGTCTCCTCCTTTACTATATATTTGTACTGAGGAAAAAATACAGACAGATGACTGTATACTTCACATACTTTATATATTTTCACATATTTCATATACTTTACTGGATAAACTGTTACCAAAAATGTTAGAGAAAATACTCTTCATTCAGAAGGCTTTTGCCACTTATTGAGTTTGAGACTGAAAAACCCCAGAAAGTATCCAGGCTCCTAAATTCAAAATGATTGCCTGGTTTTGAAGTGGGACTGTGGAAAGAACACAGAGCACATCTTTACCTCTCTTCTTGTGAATCCTAGTAGTGGGTGTGACTTGGAACCTCAGCTTCCTCTCTTCTGCCTCCTGTCTTACACATACAATTCTTTATGGCTAAACAACTTGTAAATTTTGTATTTTTCAGCCATTAGTGTAGCATAGCTACCTTTATTGGATCTAATTGTGTTTTATTAAAGCATTTTTGAGCTTGTATGTTCTCTGGGGCTTTCTCCATAGCCTGTCCTACTTTAAAAAAAAAAAGAAGGTGTTCCCCCCACCAATGCATTTTGCTGGCTTCCAGTAGTCAGACTTCTTGGCTGGCTGGTCTATGACAAAGCTTTCTGCCAGTAATTCTTCATCTACAAGATTTTTGTTTCATGAATAAGATATAAACACTAGACATTACTCGGGTTGTCCAGTCTCTGGAACAGTAAGTTCTCTGATGGACATTTAAGACTTTTGTATATACATTAGCATTTAAACAGGTGTCCAGCTGTAGATATACATTCAGACCTCAGGCACTGGCTTGGAATTCTTCTTGATGATAAGAGTGAACAACTGTCATACAAGTTCCCAGCTGCAGAACAAGTAGATGACTGAGATTTCATCAAATCTTCTGCTATGAGAAGCGATGGGATTTAAAAATTTTACTTCACCAAAAGAACAACTTGCTTCAGCTCTCCTAGTTTCAGAGCATCCAAAAAAAGTATGGATATTCACTCAGTAATTCATGTGAATGACATTGTACCCTGTAATACCACCTCTAAATCCAGATGAAGGTGCACAGTTGCTTATATAATGGAAAACAGATCACATTATATCATCAGATGATGTTTCTTGAATACTATATTATACATAATCACATTTCCGTTTATATGCATGTATATCTCATTATTCTCCATTTTATTATAGAGTATTCAGCAATGTATATCCTCCCCTTTGGTGAACACTACAATAGCCTCACAACAGTACCAGAATGCCTCAGCTAGCAATCGATTGCAATTGTACAGGAGATACTGACATTATCTGCTCCAGGATATTGCATCTTTATGTATTTTATATGTAGTGTATATACCATTTGACACTATAAAATTAGCAACAAAATAAAGATGAAAGCAGTAACTTAAATAATGAATGTCAATTGACTGGTAAGCATTTTTAGGATAATTAAGTCTATTTTATTATACGCTTTATTGTAAAATTAAAAGAATGAAAATACTTCACATTTTCAGTATTTGTATTGGTTGTGTAAATTTCCTGTACCCATAATTAAAGTGAAAGGAAAACAAATATTTTGCTACTTAGATTATGTGTAAACTACCTTCCTAACTTCTCGTGTTTTTTAAGATTCACTAATAGATCCTATTACAACTGTAAAAGATATATTGTTAAAGTGATTTGATTATCAGTAAATAACACATGGAGTTTCACCTTTTATCTTTATATTGGTGGCTGTATTGCAAATTACTGCAGACTGTGTGTTGCCCTTATTCAGTAGCTACATCTGATGGCTCTAAAACTGTGCTCCTAACATCGTACTTCTCCTATCATATGCTCCTGCAGTTCTTTTTGAATTTGTTGGAGATCCTTGTTCTCCAGATTTTCTCAACAACATTTATCAACACTTGCACTTAAAGAGGAATTCTTCCTCGGCTCCTTATGTAAACAGCCCCAGGCTGAAATTGTCAGGGAATTAGAAAGAAAGGTGCTTCGGAAGAAAACGTACAACTAATGGTATGTAGATGCACTTTCCCTGAAGCACGTAGGGAAACCTCTCTACATCAATGTCAGCTTTAGGCTAAAACAATTATTCTAGAAACACAAAACCATAAGCACCCAGCTAGCTCATCAGCAAAAGCTGGGTTTTGGTTTTCCTGATTGGCTTTACCTTTGTAATCTACATTAAACAATCTCTACGTAATGAGTTACAAGGAAGTAAAGTGGGGACAAGAGGCCGGGAGATGAGGACTCCATTCCTGTGTTTAAGATACCCAGGTGGAGCCAAATATTAATATATTCTGCGTAAGGGCACATATAGTCTAAGGACATGTCTGAGTGTCTTTCTGCAGAGCTAGATGCACTTGCAGTTCTCTTTGCAAGTGGTTATTTTGGAGGGACAAATTGGTTTTGGCAGTCTTGGATTGGCAGATTACACATGGATCCCTCGACTTTAAATTCATCTGTAGCATGACGATTAACATGTCAACAGATTTGACATGTTTGGTGATAAACCTGTCTGCATTCTAATGTCAATTCTAGGTTAAAGGCCTTTTCTTAGTTAATTAGCATGATACCTAAATCTGTGAAGTTATTTAATTGCTAAGGAGCAGTAACTTTTAAACTTCCTCTTTTTTGCTTTTCCTCCGCTGTTTCTGTACAAAGTAGATAAACATTACAACAAGCTGTAGAGGGTACATGCAATGCACAGAACTGATCAACAAATTTGAGCTGGTAATTAGCTGCAAGAAGCAATAAAAGCAATTTACTACATCTCTGGATTTATAACTCCATATCAGACGCCTGATTTTCCCTTTCTATCTATACAGTAAGAATTGTGGGGTTACTCCGGGGGCTTAAACACTAACATATTTCCAGCAGAGACATGCCTGAACCCCACCCGGTGTCATTGCTAGCCTTTGTTAACGTGTCTGGGAGCTCAGGAGAGTTGCATTTCAGGAGTGGGCTCAGTGCTGTACCAGTGCAAGCATGGGAACATGCACTCAGAAGGACACTGCCATTTCTCTGAATGGAATGCATCTTCCCAAAAGAAGCAACCAAATTATTATTTTGCAAAAGTATTTTTAAAACTCTGTTACTCCCCATCATACCAAGATCATCATACCATCATCTTTAATAAGTGCTGCCATTGCTTAGGACAGAACCAGCCTGTAAAAAGGACAGAAGAGGAAAACATGCCCATCATAACAACAGACAGTTTATCAGGGGGTTAGAGCTACCTGCCGGTGCGTGGTGTCAGCCAAGACTAAGGCGAGCTACACAGGTAGCAAATAGTTCGCAGA
>NW_009186920.1:0-4386 GCF_000690835.1 Fulmarus glacialis | reverse complement strand
GGGAAAGATTGATTTTTTCGAAACAACGTTTGAAGAATGGAATAATGCTACCTTTCTCCTCTAGCTAGGCATTGCAATGTCTTTGGAGGAAAAATCTGATAGGCTCAAAGGGGCTGACTTCAGTCTGGAGCCTGTTAAGATAAACTGTATTTAAACATCTAAATTGCAAGAAGCTTGGTGTCTTATGATCGCTGTTGCAGTCTGTCCTGACACTGCTGCCAGAAAAGGGAAACTACAGCTACAGTCCACACGCCTAAAGGATTCTGATGTGCGTCAGTACTTATTGGGTCTTTAGTGCTCAAATACATGTAAAATTCCCAGCAAAAGATATGTGTGTATCCTCAGAGCAAATGAACAAAGGCCTTCTGAGTTGGAACCCACAATTGGTTTGCACTGAAAATACACTGAAAATCTCTGTTTGTATGCAGTACACTGCGACATTCCAGTATGGCGAGGATTTAATATTTAAATAGCGAGGGAAAGTTTCCCCACAGAGATTAAGAGAGGGGAAAGCAAATAATCCAAATTCCAGAGGCCACAGATCAAAAACTACCCTGCTAGTCAGCAAGCCAGAGCACCAGCTTAACCAGGTTTCTTCTCCTGTTAATCAGTTTAGGTGGCAAAAGCAAAGCCCATGAGTCAGCTTCCTCTCTTAATTACACGGAGAGATTTTTTTTCAAAAACAGGTGCCTGCATTTAAGTTTCTAGGAAAATATTTTCAAATGAGTTATTTGATTTAGGGTTACAGGCTTCAATTCAAAGATTTTGTTTCCTAGATCACTTTGGCTCTTTTGACAATACTAAAGAACAGTTTTTGTTCAGGTGTCTAACCAGCGTGACTCTCAGCCATCAGGAATGTGCACTACAAGAGTGGACCCAGAGGCAGCTGCTAGATTCTGAGCACTTGTGAAGAGCCAGTTCTTTTGTTCCCACTAGCCGATGATTATTTTTCAGATTGATGTTTGCACGCTTTTCTAGTCATCACATAGAAATTAAAAAAAAAAAAAAAGGCTTAATTTTGAGGCTTAATTTTATTTTTCAAGTATGAGGTGAAGTAACTATGTTAAAATCAACAAGCTTGGTTTAGACATGAACATATTAAAATTTGAGTACCTTGGATTTCTTTCAAAAACTCTTCACTCTGCCTACCATTTTTGCTGCGTTTTAAAGAAATTAGTCCATATTCTTTCTACAATAAAATTTTAGTATGAAAAGAAAACAAGAAAACCAGGTTAAAGTTATGGTTTCCAATAGAAGCCTAAATTAAAGAACACAAACCTTCTTTAAATGTGCACCTATGTGCCTGAATTTCAACTTGATTCAACACGCGTAGGGGTGGTTTCAGGTGCAACTGCACTTCAGTGCTTTTACAGAGAATGACACGCAAGTAGTCCCAAAAAACAACCGTGTGTCCTCAGTACGTATCCTTTCCTATGTCACAAAGTATACTTTAAGCAAAAGGCTACAGGTCACATGAAGTCGTACAGGGGAGCCAGAGCACAAAATTAATTTTTCATTGATAAGATTAAACTTTCACATCGCACAGAAAGCAATGTTCCTTTTCTTGGAATGAAATTTGCTGCTTTACACTCAGCTTCCCTCTTACCCTAATTTGCTCCTTGAGCCGCAACACTCTGAGTAAATTGGCCCATCCATAAATGATGGACTTATAAGTTAAATTAATTTTTTATAATATTTTACTTATATTACTGTGGCATAATATTTTACTTATATTACTGCAATGCCCAGGCAAACCTGATTGTGACGAACACTGTACAAATCAGAGGTTGGCAAAAAAGCAGTAAGGCTCCAGGGTGAAATGAAGGCAAGATTTCAGCACGAGATGGCAGCTCCACAACCCCTCTGTGGCTGTAGGGGGGGTGTGATGATAAACCCATTCCAGCTTTACTCAGGAAAAGTTACAACAGTGGTGTAGACACAGCATTGTCTTCAGCCCATCAGCTAATACAAGGCAGCAGCCAGGGAGAATGTCCCAAATGGGTTGCAAATGGCAGTGGAGCAGAGCCAGATGAAGGTGTCATCGACAAGCAGCCTCCCGAGCAGACATGGCCAGGAGAATGTCAGCGTCGGAAGAGGGCCGAGATAACACAATCTTCACACCCGATCAGGGGTTTGCAGGACGTGAAAGCATGCCTGCCAAGGTCCACCCACTCCTCCATCTCCTATGCAGCAGCCTCCACTGCCAGGAAGAAGATTATCTACCTCTACATCTGGATGTAGATCCACAGGCTGATAGCCACCACTCACAGCACCTGCAGCTAGGTTTTAGGGTGGCAGGAGGCAATGGACCTGAGGCCTCCTGATCAGGGTGGGAAGGGCCACTGCCTGCTGTTGGCACTGGAGGCAGCGGTGACAGCCATGAAGGTGCTGTGGCTGTGAGGGATGTGTGAAGCTGCAGCCACATGGGGACTACGCCATGTCCTCAGTGCTGGCAGGGACAGGCAGGGACTGGCTGGGCTGCAGCTGGAGCTGCCACAGCAGCCTGGGGTTTCTGAACAAGACTCTGATTCACCATCCTCTTCTGGAGCTTTCTGCCAGCCAGGGGCATCAGGCAGCAGGGTCCTTGCCTATGCTGGTGGATAAGGTCTTGGTGGTGGCAAGAACTGCAGTGGTAATGGGAGGGAAGAGGGGGACTGGGAGAGGCCAGAGACCTTCTTCCTCCAGCCGCTGTTCCTGGCTTATTTGCTTTCATGGGGAAAAACTATTTTCTGTAGCTACCGGATTCACGGGAAAACAGAACTGCAGCCTTGTGAAGGGATGAAGGCCTTTGCAGAGCCACTACTGACAGCTGTATTCCATGTTTCAAACATTTTAAACACTATGTTTTGCAGCCAAAAGGGGCACAAGTAAACTTTTACTTTATGACAGAGTTTGAGGGCAGCCAACTTTTGTGTAAAATTGCAGCAGTGAACACTCTTGTTCTATATAAGCACAGGACTGAGGGTACCTCAAAGCATTTGAGACTAAAAGGCACCCTTGAAATCTGTATTTACCTGCCAGACTTAGTACACAAGTCTTGAGTTGTGTGGCAGAAGCTGTGGTAAAGCTCCTGCTGGGGAGGAGAACCTGACTGCTGGCAAATTCTGCAGACAAAATGGGAATGACAATGCACATTAGAAAACAAATCAGCAAAATATGGGCAGAGTGAATACGGGGAGAAACATCTAAAACGTGGCTGTTGGTGTGTGGGAATAATCAGATTCACTTGTCATCAAATACACTGAAACACTTAAATCTGCTAGATGAAGTAGAAGGTTCCTTTAATCATCCTCATCGTAATATTCATAATAGTCTGGCTCATAATGATTCCTGTTCTAAAACCACTGCTTTTATAAAAGAGAATTCACCCAAAGTGAATTTGACCCCATATAACTAAAGATGACTCCACAATGCTTTTGGAATTGTATTTCAAATCTTAGCCGCAGGATCCCTTCAATATTGAATATAAATTCCAAGCCAGCAACAATGGTGGCAATGATCCAGGTGACAGAAGTGGCTATGGGTGACACAAATCTACATATAAAGTCTCTATTATTGTATATATTAATTTTGTGTTTGTTTTGAGAAGGAAGGAATTGTTCGACATTTTTATTTAATCTGTATCCAATAGTTCATGTTCTTTCATAGTGGCAGAAAAAGAAAAAAGAAAAAAAAAGAAAAGAAAAGAAAGGGTACCAGAAGTGAATATAGATCACTGTGCATATATCAATATTGTAGGCAGAATTTCATTTAGTCTGATGAACAACATCTGTAAGTAGTCAGATAGCAGTCTACTATCCTACATGTTTACACAACAAGTGAGAAAACAGAAGAAAGAGCTCACTAAAACTGTGCCTCCCATTGTGCATAAGTCTGGAATTCAACATACAGGTAGTATAAGGGGAAAAAAACCATGGAGTGAAGAGGAGAGGAGAGGAGAGGAGAGGGAAGAAGAAAGAGAAAAAACATTTTCCTATCCCTTTTGTCCAATTTTCAGCAATGTCTGTTCATATTTAATCTTTCCTTACTGGTGCTGAGATGAGACACTATAGGATGCTGAATCTCTAAGGTTGTGCCATCATGCAGTTAGGTAAAAATGCCAATAGACAGGACCATTATCTGTTATTTGATGGTCATTGAAGAACTGTGCCATTAAGCAAACTGAAATAAATGAAAACATTTATTTCTAAAGAAGGAAATGCTCCTGAAATACTTCATATTCAGCAAAGAGTTTTGGTCAAAGAAAAAAACATCAGTAAAGTTGAAATATTTCTGTTCATATTTAGAAGTCTGACTTTTCACTTCAAGATAAGCTTTTGCGACTAAATTTAGCTTCATCAGATTAGTTGAAAGCTATGTGAAATCATAGAATCATAGAATCATAGA
>NW_009186919.1:0-4422 GCF_000690835.1 Fulmarus glacialis | reverse complement strand
GGGGGGGTCCTCAGCCTCACGGTGACCGATTGCAGCTCCTTCAGAGACCCGATCTCTTGCTCCTGAAGGGTTTTACAAGGGAGGGGTCTTGTTAGAGAGATCAGCCCATCGGTCCCGCAGACCCAGCCACTGCCTACTGAGGAGTTGCCTATATGCTCTGTACGCCTTGCCTATGTGCCCTGCCTGGGGGTGCAATCTGGTGCCATGGAGGTTGTGCACGTGGGCATCTCCTCGCTGTAAATGCATATGCAGAGCTCCGTACGTGTTTAAAACACTGCTGTTGGCAGGGATGCCTGGAGCAGAGTGGGAGAGGAGCGGTGCCTCCGGGGATGTCGGCACCTGCGCTGCAGCCCAGCTGTGTCCAGATGCCGAGGGTCGATACCGGCGTTAAATTGTGTCCCAGCACCAGGTGCAAAGTGCTTGAAAAGGAGCAGCAAAGGTGCATTTCTCCTGCATCTTGGCAGAGCACGAGCATTGGTTTTGCAAGGAGCTCCGGCTTAATAGCCTTGATTTAAGAGTTTCAGTAGTCCCAGGGGATCTGTATTAGGGATGTGCAGTAATCCCCCGGGCCACTCTGGAAGGCTTAGCTGTTTGCTTAATCCCCCTGAGGGTCCCGTGGTGCCTGTGATGCCGGCAGTGGCCGGCGAGCCAGCGTGGGTGTCTGCTGGGACAGGCTGCAGTGTGCGTGACAGGGTGCAGGGAGACTGGACGATGCCTCGCAAGTTGAGATGTAAGATACTTAATGCTGGAAGCTTAAAACATTGCTTAGAATCCTGCCTGAAGTGGATTTGACTTGCACAGAGCCTTTTCAATCTCTATATGCTTTTTTTAAAACTGTATTCCCTCCTTTGTTATAACCAGGCATTTATATTCCTCTTTGTGGAGGACCTTGATGCACTCGTGCAAAACTGGAAATGGAAATGTGCACTTTTTCAAGGAAGACGTGGGGTTTCTGATGGGCGTGAGGAGCCAGCGGTGGGGTTTGGTTGTCGTCTGCACTTTGCTGTGCAAGGTCTGGAGGGAGAGCTCGGCCGCACCGGCACGTGGCTGGGCAATTGCTGCTTAGAAGAAAATGGTCAGGAGGAAACCTGAAGTTAGATGAGATTTATCTTATAAGTTGTGCATTACAAAGGGCCTCTGAATGGATTCTCCACTGAGCCTCGAGGTGTTTGAATAAGGGTGTGAAGCCAGATACGTGCGTGTTTACATCTCCTTCAGATGTCGTTGGGCTTCCCCCAGCAGCATGAGAAAAGCTCGATTTTTAGAAAAATTAGAAGGCTTGTTTCTTCTTCAGGGTGATAACAGCAGCCGGGGGTTATTGATGGTCCTAATAATAAACACGGAGCCTGCGCTTCGTGGCAATTCATCACTCTGACACGTCTCTGGTGTGATCCCGGGGAGGGGGAGGCGTTTTGTGCCAGGGAAACAAAAGTCTCTCCAATTACAGCAGCAAACAGAAATCCATAAACCCATCCCGAGGTCCTGGTGGGGATCACGCCTCTGAACCCTCCGCACAGCACAGCCCTGTCTGGGGTCTCGTTACCTGCGCTGGGAAAGGCTGCAGGGCTGGGGGGGCCGGGAGGTGCGTGGGCTGGTTTGAGGGTGAACGAGGGTAAATCACTGCAATAAAGCTCCGTTCTCCTTTGTGGGTAATGGATAATCAGGGAGAACTCGCCTTCGAGTTTCGTTGGTCTGAGCCCATAAAGCTGAGTACATAGCCACGTTCCTGGTGTGCTCCTGCTGGCCAAGCAGGTTTTGCTGCTCAAAAGAAGGTTGGAGGGAAAACTGTCGATATTCCAGAAAGAGACTAATAGGGTGCCTGAATACACTGGGGGGGAAAGGGGGCTTGCACACTGAAAACACAAGAAACTTAAATTAATAGCTGGCATAGTTGGAAGTCATTTAATAATATTATCAAATATAAGCAAACCAGAAGCATCAGAGAAATAGCTACTTTAATATCACGTAGTTAAGTACTATTACCATGTAATACCAGGCATTAATAATTTGGGCTTTGATCCAGAAAAGTACGAAGAGCGCATTACATTTGGGTCCCAGATTAACCTCCCCGGGTGAAATCCAGACTTGGCTGAAGCTGACAAAAGCCTCTGCTGGTCTCAGCAGCACCCGGAGTTTGGCCCCTGGTTTTGGCAGAGCCGGTCATGCGCTTCCCACCGGGAGCCGGTGCAGGTCACTGGTGGGTGGGTTCTCTGGGGGCTGTTGTGCAGATATTTTTTTTTCTGAACCAACGGGTCGAAATTACTTGGGTTTTTTCTTTGGTTGTTTTTTTTAGGGAGCTGATCTCCCAAGCAGGTGGACTGCAGTTGAAAAGCGAGGGCTCCTTGGAGAAGCCCATGGAGCAAAGCAGTGGGAGTGCATCCAGCTGCGCGTGGGGCTCTGCAGAGCTGGCTGCACCCCGTTCCCACTGTGAAACGCCCAGGGCTGAGGCTTAGGTGAAGACTATCGAGTCCGTTGGGCCGTTCATCAGCCCAACGCTCACTTTCTGCTCGTGTTGCGCGTGCTCGGTTTAAGCCTCTTTCTCTTCTAAATATAGCTTTGTGAAGCTGAGGAGGTTTGTGGCACTGCAGAAGTACGTGTGCTGCTAAGAGGATAGCTTATTTATTTGCAACGTTACAAGTTGCTTTGTAAATATGCCGTTTGGATTCTTGCCTTCCTCTCTGGGATGCAGATGTTGAGTCCTCCCGCTAGTCTTTACATTGACATCCCAGTTTGTATTCGCGGGATGCGGCTGGCTGTGGGTACAGAGCTGTGAAAGGCTTGTAGCAATTTAAGTCCTTCAGCTAACAGATACAGATGGAAGGGTATGAAACACCATCTGCGACCCATCAAGAGGGGAAGAGGTTTTCATGTGTGGCTGGTAGCTTGTGTGAGGATCTTGGAGCCCTTTTGGACCAGTTGAAGGAGCGAGTGATAACCCCGTTTTACAGAGGTGGTTTGCTGATGGTCCTACTGCAGATAGGCAAGCGGGGGACTAGAGCCAAGGCTGCTCCCCGCGCTCGCTGGCCTGGCGTAAAAATAGCACTTAGCGATGGTGAGAGTTGTGCCTTGAAAAGGACAAGAAGGAATTAACGTGAGAACAGCCATCTGGGCACGGCGGTGCCTTCTCTGCTCGGCTGGTGGATGTTGAAGGAGAGACCAGAAACATCAGGGCGAGGACGGCGTGCTGCTGCTGCGGCCTCCCTGCGAGCACTGCCGTGGGCACTCCGTGGGGTTGCAGCCGAACCGGCATTTTTATTAGCCATCAGTGAGCTCTTTTTAATGAGTCTGACCCTGTACATCCACCCACCAGAACGCTTGCAAATCTGATCGTGCGTGGCCTGGAAAAGCACTCCTCTTGGTGTTAAACTTACTGCACTCTTCATGTGAACATCTCCCGCGATTTTGTGGCTCTCCATCACATCTAGGTTCTCTCCGGTCCTTCCGTTCCAGATCCAGGCTGGCCCCAGGCATGGAAACCTTCCTGTACCTCTAGCCTGCCCTGCCCTTCGCGGTACCTCTTGCCATTCTTTATTCTTTCTCAGATGGACTGGCCGGGTCTTGCGCGAAGTATTTGAAGTGTGGGCATAGGATGGATTTATTCAGTGGCCTGATACTCTCAGGCTTTGTTCCCTCTTTCTTTACTGAAATATGGTGGAGAATTGTTAGCGTGTACATTAATACCGCATTGCCTGAGCAGAGTCCTTTTTACCACGGTGTATCAGGCTTTTCTTTGGTCCCCTCAGCCTGCTCCTGAATACACGCCGGTTTCCAGGTGGGTGGGGAGAGCCCGTACCGGGACGTGCTGCATCCCCGTGGATGCAGGAGCCCCTGCCGGGGGAGGATGATAGCCTGCGGGGAGCAGAGCCCTTGCCCTGCCCGGCTCTCCAGAAATACCTGTGATCTTCGACAAGGAGGAAGGTCATAGCTGCTTTAAAAGCTGCTGGGTAAAATGCAGGGTGTTAGCGGGACGCTGGTGGCTCTGGAGGGGCCAGGACAGAGGAGGCAGATCTGGGGATGGGTCTGTGCTGGGCTGGGTTTCCGCAGGGGGAGAGGGGAACGGGGATGGTGCTGTCGCTCTGAGGCTCTTTCCAAGGCCAACACAGCATTTTAAACGGTCTGGGGCGAGCTGAACGGCTTTTTCCTGGGCTGTAATCGAAGCTGCCTCAGCCGGGTGCCAGCGCCGCTGCGCTGCTGAAATCGCTCCTGCTGCTCTAAAATCAGCTGCAGAGTGGAGAGGCACCCACTGCCTCCCAGAGCATGATCACCAGGGGCTCCCGGCACCCCGGAGCGGGTCCGAGGCCGTGTCCTCACCAGCCTTCCCCCTTCCCCATCACCTTTTGGCAGCGCTGCCAGGCTCAGTCCAGCCTGGGCTTGCTTCCCTAAGACAGCAGATGCAACGCAGCTCTTGAGGATGCGCTAACA
>NW_009186918.1:0-3556 GCF_000690835.1 Fulmarus glacialis | reverse complement strand
GCAGCGGGGCTCGCCCGGGGGGGGTCGGGCACTGGCACCGTCTGCATCCACTGCCCCCCTGGCGAGCCAAAAAAACCCCAAAACAACCTCAAAACCAACCAAACAACAAAAAAAATCCCCGAGCACCCCTTTGGTTTGGAGCAGGGCCGAGCCTTGCAGCAGCAGAGGCGCGGGGCGCGCGCCCCCCCCTGCCCTTGAATGCGCGGCTAATGAACTGATTAATTACCGCTACAGCCTTCTGGTCTGGAGGACATTGGTTTGTTACCTCGCATCTCTAATTGTCTCACAAATCTCTGTCTTTATTTCACGGAGATGAAATTACAGGTTGAAATAGAGCAAAGCCACCCGTGGGTGCCCGGTGGGCAGCTGCCGTGTCCCGGGCCGGTCTCCGGCCCCGAGATGCGCTAAGAAAACGTTGAACATTTTCAGTTGTTTCTCTGCACGGAGCTTTCCAGCCAGAGCAACACTTTGGGAGTCTTGTGAGTTCCCAAAAATAGAGATGCTAGTAAAAAGTTTTATAGACTCATCCCGTGTGCGGGTTGTTTGCCTTCGACTCCAAAGCGCCGGTCCCGTGGCACTCCGCTGGCACTGCCCTCTCCGGCCCAGCACCCTCCTCCTCCAAACCACCCTGATGTACTGTGGCGTCTGCTGTGCTCCATCGTCCCCAGAAACCCCTCCTGGCAGCTTGAGGCTCATTTTGATGGTTCACTGCCTGGAGATCGCAGCCTTCAGCCAGATTCACGGCTCCGCGTAGGTTGTGTCACAACACTGCGATACCCACAGGTCATGTCCTGGAGGTTTGACTTTTGCTGGTTAATTGTGTTCTGGAACGAGCGGTGAGGAGCACAACTTCTGCAAACACCAGCTGACTTTCAGGTGGGTTTGAGTGGTCGGCCGCCGTGTTTGACCCGTGATGGAGGTGCTTTCTCCATCTCCCCTTTGCCGGGCTGTCCTGTGATGGCAAGGAGGTGATGGTCCTGAGCAAGGGCTGACAGCTGAGGTCACCACCGCTGAAGAACATAGGTCTCATCTGGGGTTTGCAGACCCCTGCGCCCATGGGTTAGCTCAACAGGTCTGAGCTGAAGGGGAGATGTGATGGGGAGGCGAGGAGGGACGTTCCTGCTCTGGTGTCAGGCAGAAAGGCAGCACAGGTACGCTGCCCGTTCGGAGCTAGCTGTATTTGGTGAGCCCGGGTCCCTGTTGGAAGAGACTGTGATTAACTGACCCCTCCCCACCCTCCCCAAGCCACACAGAGCTTCTAAAATTGTGATTTTGTAGACAACTGTATTTGCAGCAGAAATAATAATGATGATAATAATAAATATAAAATTGCTCTCCGGAAATGAATAATATATGCTCACCAGGGTCAATAAAGTATAAAAGTGAAGTATTAAAAGGTTAGCTGAAGTAAAAGAATGTTAGTTTGCATTAAGATTTTTCCTGGGCATGCTAGAAAAGATGATTATTTTGAACTTTCTATATAAAGACAAAGTTAATATTTAAAATACAGCTGGAACGGTTTACATCTGAAAAAGGATCCAGGTGGATTGGGGGGGCAGGTAACTGAGGTGGTATTTTGGGGGCAGAATCATTAGAAGGCTGCTTTCCAGGTAGAGCTACTGGCAGCTTTAAAGTTCAAGAAGTTCTTGGTTTTGGTGGTACTGAACTTGTCCTGCTCGACTCGTGTAAGCGATGGAGAGTGGTATGATTTCTTTGTTGCAGGTAGTTTTATCACGACCTTTTCAGTTCTTCGCACACTCATTTCTTCTTGTCATTCCCGTAGTTTTCCATATCTGTGTAAAGCTGGCAAGGCCTTTCCTTTTCTCCACCTTTCCAGCCCTTCTGAACTGCACACACTGAGCCCAGTGAAATCTGACCCGGCATCTTTACAGTAAGTATTCCTGTGTGTATATTTAACTTTCATGCTGTGATTGTACCGAGGGGTTGTACGTGTGACGCTAATGCCCACTTGTTTTCTAGTCAATGACTTTGTATTTTGGGCTGATACATCCTTCCTGCTCCAGTTAAACCTGAGGCAAAAGGTTCATATGGATGAACCTGGCGGCTCGCATCCCACCGGGACTGCCCTCCTGCGGGGCCCGGCAGCGTTGGCATCAGGTGGGCTGGGGAAGGCAGTGGTAGCTATGGCGATGTGCTGAACATGAACAGGACTTTGGCTCATCTCAGAAATCAGAATTGCTGTGAAATGGGGCCGTTGCATTAAAGGAGCACCATGGTGTCATTTTTTCATAGAAAGAAAATGTAGGTAAACGAGGGAAAAACCTTTTTTTTTCTTCCTTTACCTTTTCTTCTTAGTTCTAACAAACATAACTGCTGGGCTGAGCCCTCAGGACATGCCCGGGCATCCCGCCAAGGGCCATCTCAGCCCGCCCTGAGGAAAACGCTTCGTCACTGTTGTGGTTTAACCTGGCAGGCAGCTAAACACCACACAGCCAGTAGCTCACTCCCCACCCACCAGTGGGATGGAGGAGAGAATCAGGAAAAAAAAAGGTAAAATTCATAGGTTGAGATTAAGACAATTTAATAGGACAGAAAAGGAAGGGAAAATAATAACAATAATAATGATAAAAGAATATACAAAATAAGTGATGCACAATGCAATTGCTCACTATGCACCGACCGATGCCTAGCCGGTCCCCGAGCTAGTTATCCTCTGGCCAACTCCCCCCAGGTTATATACTGAGCATGATGCCATATGGTATGGAATATCCCTTTGACCAGTTTGGGTCAGCTGTCCTGGCAGGGCATGAGAAGCTGAGAAGTCCTTGACTAGTGTAAGTCCTACTTACCAGCAACTAAAACGTCAGTGTGTTATCAACATTATTCTCATACTAAATCCAAAACACAGCACTATACCAGGTACTTAACTCTGTGCCAGCCAAAACCAGGACAGTATCCACCCCTTATTCCATACCATCTACGTCATGCCCAGGTCCCACACTTTCCAATACATGCCAATTAATCACCACCACTTCTCCTGTCTTTTGATATATACACACAGATATCATTCCCTTAGTCTATGGGCCATCCCTATAAAACGGTCATTGAGTTCATTTAGTTCATGACTTTGGGCTCCATCTGTCATAACAGTCCTTCAGGGCAGGAGAGATGGTGTGTGGCTGGATTGTTGCATGCTGAGGCCCGTTCTGGTTCCATTATCACTGCGTTTATCTGGTTCTATCATCGCTGCACTTTGCTCGGTTTTATCAAAGTTCATTCTTCATTAATCTAGGTGTAATACCACTGATATGGCATATAGCCACCACAGAAGTGATGATATACAGTATTATATAGCAATTAACATCATACAGTTTAATTTATTGGCTATTCTCACCCAGAATCAAATCCCCTTGAGGTACACATTGGACTTCCCCATCCTCCCGGGTGCTTCTCCATCACCCACCAAGTGCACCCAGGTCCTTGAGCAAAAGCAAAATGGGTTTGCCTTTGCCTGAGGCAGAAGTAACCCAGACTGTCTTCCCCGGCATAATTTTTATGTGCACTACAGGGACTTTATCCCCCTCTACAGTACCTC
>NW_009186917.1:121558-122708 GCF_000690835.1 Fulmarus glacialis | reverse complement strand
AAGAGCGAATCGTCCACACGCGTGTTTGTTTTAAAAGGTGCTTTTTCAATGCTGCCAAATTGCAGGAGGACGAGGGGCAAAGCATGCCTTGCACTTGGTTCTCTTTAAAAATTGTGGTATTGAGTAATATGGGTTGTGATAGCTTATGGGGGAAAAAAAAGAAAAGCGTCGTGGAAGGCACTGTGAGAATTTTTTTTTTTTTTTTTTTAGGGGGGGGAAGAAAAATACTCTGGCCGGTTTATTGAATGTGTGTAAGCTGCCTAGGCCTTTCGCAGCAAAACAACTTGAATTGCAAATGCATATGCTTGTGTCTTCACTTAGCTTGTTGACTTTGTTGCTCTATTCAGAAAGAGGAATGGGAATGTAAATAACTCAAACAGTTCTTGTTTTTCCAGCCTGATAATTAGTATTTCAGTTTTCTCCCCAGATTCATCTCGGATAGCATTCTTGTATGAAGGTGGGAAATTTTCTTTGGCAGTAGGAAAATAATAAATAGATAATAAATTTGCTTTTTATTTCTTAAATTGTTTTATTCCAAGCTGTAATTCAATCCTCTCTCTGCAATAATGCTTACGGATGAATGGACCTATTTGTGGTGTAATTTGATTACAGTCCCTTATCTTACAGTTAAACTTCATGCGTTGAAATTTCACTCTGATTTGGGGCTCATCCCATTTGGCTCACCACTAACATTGTTTGCAGTGTAAAGTATATCAGCACCTTGTTTACTGCTGCCTCTGAATACTCAACAGGGCATTAAAGGCTCTTCAATCTTAAATTTCTATTTTTAATGTGTTATTTCATTATAATTGAAAGTGGTTGCTGATTTTTTAGAGGGGTTGTTGCTCCCCCTCACATGCTTAAAATGTCACTGTTAACGTCAACAGTGAAATCCTTAAATCTGTCATTCCTAATGCATAGACTGGGTTTTGGTGGATTTTTTTTTTTTTTTTCATTTTTATTTTTTTAAGTTCGGGGATGGTCCTGTTGTCTTTTTGTTTCACACTACATTTCATATCTTCAACATTAGAGAGCTGTGAAAGGGTTAGGACAGTAAGATAAGCCCTTTGGGGTGCGATACCTTGTCCTGCATTTGGGTGCAGCACTTGACAGTTTGGTGTTGCCTCTGGTCACTCTGGTGTCTGGCCCT
>NW_009186917.1:112484-121543 GCF_000690835.1 Fulmarus glacialis | reverse complement strand
TTTCCCTAGCTTTCACGGAATCTCACTAGTCAGGAACAAAAACTGTTTGTGGAAAGGTTTGTTGGCATGGGAAACTTCTATTTATTTCCCTTTAGTTTGTTTTGTTATTTTTGCAGACAGTAGAGATGCAGGGGAGAGAAGGGGAAGCTTGTTTGTGTCATTCTCAAGACAACTGATAGTACTGAAACATTGCTTTCTCCTGTGTGCTTTTTACATGGCCTGAGGCAAACAAGGTCCCTGCCCCGCGGACCTTCTGCTTTGATGAACACCATGTCTATGAGGAAGGTGAGGGTCTCTGGGAGATGTAACTCCATAAATTTATGATCCCACTGTTTCTTTTTCCTCCTCC
Organism: Fulmarus glacialis; assembly: GCF_000690835.1. Taxonomy (NCBI): domain Eukaryota; kingdom Metazoa; phylum Chordata; class Aves; order Procellariiformes; family Procellariidae; genus Fulmarus; species Fulmarus glacialis. The sequence goes on along the minus strand of NW_009186917.1, from coordinate 121,194 downwards.
TTTAAGAAGTGAATGTGCCCAGGAGACAACAACTTTTTATATGGGTGCAAGACAAATCTCCCTTCCCAACCACCCCATCTGAAAAGGACCACTTGTGGGATGAAAGGGGAAGGTGGCCTACATCCCAGCTAATCTTTTCTGTGCGATAGCAAAGATGCCAGTTACTTATACCACCTACGTTTTTCTCACTGAGACCTTAAACAGAATTTTTACCTGTGCTGCAAGGCTGCCAGTAAGAAATAATGACTTGTGGGACAGATGTGATCCAGAGAGGTGGCAATGACATCATCAGTATCCTTATGTTAGTCATGCAAGAAACTCTACAATTTTTACACAGGCTCTTCTGAGAAGTGATCTGGAGGGAGTATTGGGGTCTCTTTCATGTTCTCATACACCAGGGAAAAGGGCTGGAACAATTTTTTAAATTTTTAAATTTTTCTTAATCCCCTTGGGAAGGAAAAGTAACAAATCTTCCTCTTTTTATTTGGCCTTTTGCCACTTTCAGTCTGCCCTTGTTCATGACATGAGTCTTTTAACTTAGCTTCTGTTACAAAAGCAGTATTTTTTTGAACAAAGAACAGCAATTTTGGAACTATTCTGATGGCCAGAAGCAAGAAAGCAGTTAACGAGGTGAAGAGGTGAGACCAGTAGTGAATAAAACGGTGGGCTGAACTGAGCTGAAAGAAAAACACTATTAGTCATAACTTTAAGTTAGGCATGAGGTATTTTATGCCAAGTTGCATTAAGACAGGTAGTCCAGAAATAGATAGTAGTGAAACTCCTAAGCAGTTGCACTCAGCAATGTGCTCTTGATGCTCTGCTTGTGTAAATTAGTGCAGACCTACTGATTTCAACTGAGCCCTGCCAGGCACCCCAGTGAAGGATCAGATCCATGTGATTTTTAGTTGTATGGTGAAGATTTGCACGTCTCTAATCTTTTTGCTATTGCTGTCATCATCATCCTAGTGTTTTACTGATTGTGTTGTGTCCATGCTTGGCTTTAATGTTCCTTGGTGCCAAGGATTTTCACCTATTCAGAAGGCACGCCACCTGTTTATATATGTAAATATAACAACTGTGCCTGGTTTTAACATTGCATCCTTTTTCTTTTATACGTGCCTCTGTAAATGTTAGTTCTCTGGGGCAGAGAACTGTGCTCAGCTGCAAACTCCCACCTTCAGCTCCCTGTGTGCTGCAAAAAGAACAGCTTCCCTCCCACCAAAATGAAGTGTCCCCACTTCCTTGGTCAGAGTTAAACCATCTCATGCTATTGGGTGATGTGTCACAAGTAACCTGCTTGAAGACTTGATAGACATACTAATGTGCTGCTACATTCCTGTCTTGATTTTTTTTTTTTTTTTTCCCTAATTGCAAAATATTTTTAACTGCATCTCCTTTTACTGCATAGGAATTAAATCTGAGTGGAGGGGGAGGAAGGACAGTCTTGGATAATGCTTGCACTGAGCCACCAGTGCATGCTGTAGGGAGAAGGAAGGTGAGCCTGACCTTGTCTTTTGAGTGTATATAAAAATATATGGAGAGTTGCAGTCCTGGCGAATAAAGTGGGGTCAGGGTTCTTCGAAGCACTGTATCTGTATAATGTAATTAGCCTGATTTCTGGGTAATGCTTTGGTAGACCCTTGAACATCTGGAGTCAATGAGTTAACGAGTAGCCTTTCCTCTCTCTGTTCCGGTACCTAATATAAAGATTTGGTAGTAAACAGTGAAATAAAGTAGTTGAGGGAGAAAGGTGTTATTTAAATTCTAATGCTATTAAGTTATAACCAGCATGAAGTTGAGAGGTTAGTTTGTTCACAGGGCTGAGCAGTTAAAATAATTGTAGGTCATGTAGGTCATCACAAATTTTAACTCTAACTGAGAGTTTTCTGGTACTGTTTAGTTTGAGGTGGCCATTATTTCAGCATGCTGAAGAGAAGGAACAACTTCTGCATGTGTAAAGGATGAGACCTTTGTCACAGAAGTGTTTAAGGCAGACATTTCAAAAGCATCTGTCAGTCTGGTTTCTTTTCCAAGATGCTCAGGTCTTCTTCTAGAGGTGCAGTTTGTGTATATTGGTGAAATGAAGCAGAATTACAGGCACTTTGCAAGCTTGCAGATTTGGCACTAAATACAGAAGGCTGGCCGTGCGAGTGGGATGCTTCCCAGAGAAGCCGGATAGGGTGGAAGAGCCAGGCTGGGCTCTGCCCAGTATTCGATGCTGCTTGTCATGCAGCCTCTACCATGGGATGCTCAGAGGCAGGAGGTATTCTTAGAGTGGAGAGGTGCTTAAAAACATTCATTCTAATAAAAGTATAGCAAGAAGTAAACAATGATAAACTGTACAGAATAAGCTGGGTTTTCTTTGGTCTTTGAACAAAAAATGAAGCTAGGTTTATTATCTTTGCTAAGTTCGTGGTGGTATTTTTGGTAATCCATCCATTTTGCTTAGTAATAATCGACACCTCTACTTACGAACAGTGTGTTGTTGCTATTAATATAAGTGTTTCTCATTCCCTGATCACTTGTTTACTGTCTAGGTGTCCTGAAATTGGAGATACTGTAATAAAAGGTCTATTTTGGGTTTCAGAGCATAATAGGACAAACAAGTGCTTAAAATGTAGCTATGCATCATTTGAGGACATTCAAGAGATCAGTAGTCTGTTTCCTTTGGTATGAAGTCAGACAAACAAATGTTGTTTATGCCCTTATGTGAAATACAGATTGGTCTGCAACATTGGGTGATCATCTGGCAAAGGCAAGTTACTCCTGTTGTTAAAACCCTGCCCTCCCACCCCCTCCTTGGCTTCTGCCATCCTGCATGTCCTAGGAAGACCACTGAATAAAGGCTTTTGCAAGTTATAAGACAGTGTTTATTCATCTAAAACAGGTTGCTTGTGTTTTCTTTTGGTGTGGCAAAGACTCCCAGATGTCTTGATTTCCCCCTTCCCCTCCCCCCCTTTTTTTGGGGGTGTATGTGTGTGTGATATCTGAGGTTTTGGGACTTCTTTTTTAGTCTGATTTGGTGACCATCTGTTACAGAAGGACCAAGTGCTGATGTCCAGACACCACAGGAACCACAGGAGGCTGGAGTGATGGGAAGCCTCATGGCTACAGCCGCCTGCCTGCCCTTCTCCAAAGCACTTTGCCTTCTTGTTTGCATCACCGTGTGCATGTATGGCGCTGAACTTGCTGGTGGATATTCAGGATGAGTGAGAGCTAGTGAGAATCAGATAAATGAGGAAGAGAGAGAATGGAAGTTACTTGTTTGGGCTAACGAAGGACATAAGCTCTTTAATTGTGAATGTCATCAATTTGTGTTCAGGGCTGTTGGGTGTTTCAGCTGCCACTGGGCTGTGAGAACATTCTGCAGTGTTTTAATACATTAAACCTTGGAAAGAGCAGGTTTCCTTCCTGATGGTCTTCTATTGTTTATCTACAAATGTTGTTATTATTTCCCTTTCTTTTCTGCTGCTGGCACTTTGCCTGGCAGTCCTGTCATGCAGTCCTCAACCTACCATGTGGTCCCATCAGGCTAAGGCTGATGCCAAGTCCGAAGCTGACAGGAGTGCTTAGAAACTAAATGAGATTCAAAAGGTGGAACAGAAGTACTGGATCAAACCCACAGTGTGATGCTGGGGAGCACTATGTGCTGGAGAAATGTTGGTTTAGATATTGGATGTTTTAACAGGGCTGTTCATTTTTTTTTAAGATTTTTTTTTTTTTCTTCCTCTTGTCTGAACTTGGACATTTGCCTTTTAAATAAATAAATACCTGCCTGTAGCTTGTAGTGGGCTGGTTGTTTTTCCTTATTTCCCATGCTAAACTGTTTCCATCCATTGGCAGAGCTACACATAGATGTAATGCATCATCTGGGGATAAGGTACAACATCAGTGATGTCAAGGAAACAACACTGGTGCCCACTGATGTTGAGCTGAGAAATAAAAAAGAGGAAAAAGTATTTATCTTTTTGCCATGTAACTCATTAAAGATCCCTTCAGCTGAATATTTGTTTATTACTTTCAGATCAAAGTCAATATTTAAATGAAAAATGTGGCTTTTATTAGTTCCTAGATGGCTCGCCCTGCAAGCTGGGTGCTCTTATGCTTCAGCAGTAGAGCAAATGTGTTGCAGGTCTGTTAAGGAAAAGTATGACTGTTGCGCATTCGTCATCAAGAAGTAACAGACCAGTTGTTCATTAACACAATAGTTTGAATCCACAGGCTACTCCTTCCACTGAGTTATAACTTAAATTAGGTTCCATTTGATGGCTGGAACTATTTGACAATGCCTTGTTTGTGCTCTATAAATATGTAAATCTTTCCACTTAATTCTTCTCTTTTTTTTAAATTTGTTGAGCACACTACCTCGTTTATCTAATACACAACTCCTTAATCGTCCTGCGTGTTTCAGTGTTTTAATATATGTGGACAAGGGCTACAATTTCTTTTTTCAGAGGAAACAGTGCAGATTTGTTCTTTTGTTTACTGCCAACTCCAGAGTAAACTCCAGCTCTGATCTGCTGATAGCTGAAGGGTGGTAAAGGAAGAATTATACAACAGGAATGTGAGGAAATAACTCCATTCATTGCAGTTCAGAATCAACAGAGCAAAGCCTGTAAGTTGCAGTTATCATTTCAAAGTAAAAAGATCTCTCCTCCCCCCGAGCTCAGCTTAGTTTTGTGCAGCTAACTATAAGATACATTTGTTAAGAGAGAAACCAATATACAAAAATGTTTTATTATGGCACAAAAGAAATAAAGATTGATTAAGCTTGGTTTGTGACTCTATGATCCCTTATTAGTTTCAGACTTATTGCACAAAGTTTTACTGTGCTGACCATGGAAACAGAGAATCTGATCTCATTTTTGTGGTCTGATGTATAATAAACATTTTGTACTGGTTAATAAAGTTTTATTTTTGCATCCAAAAAAAAGCAGTGATTGCCTAAACTTCCTCACCAACCAGAACTGACTTCCTTACTTTGGTCTGTTAAATGTGCTTTACTAGAGATTAAAATAAAAAGTCTACTTCTGAACTGCAGCCTGCTTTAGAAGGCTCACAGCAGTAACGCTGAGTTATCAGAGTTGCTATTTAGCACAAAGCTGGCACATGGAAAAGAGGGGTGGTGAGTTTGCTTGGTGGCGGCAAACCATTTGTTAATCTTTTGGGGACTTCTGAGATACGCTTTTGTGGGGGTGTCTCAGTAGGCAAAGTGATTTTTTCAGACCTTTGTGGTCCAATTAAGTTCCGTTAATGTGATGGAATAGATGTTTTTCTGATACTTGTGCTAGTTATTGGCCAGTAGTTGTAGCGAGATGTAGGCTGTTATTGGTGGTAGGCTGTCCTTGACTCAAATTCTTTCAATACAAATTGTTTACTAAGTAGGAACCCAACCCTCTTGTAAGTGTGAATGTGTGTTTGATCAAGATGTAAATGTAAAGGAAAAGTTCGTTTTCTTTGCCTGCAAAGTTTTAGTGTCCGTGTTACAGAGGATACTAGAGATGTCATAAGGTCTTACAAGCTACACCACTTAAGTTTAGAGTAAAATGCAACCTTGAAGTCTTATGTAAAGTATTCAAATAGGTGAATTTAAAAAAATGGCACTGGGGGAATTGCTAAAGCTGGGAGGGGAAAATTTACAAGTTTTGACATGGATAGAACAGTTAAAACGTAGGTGTGACTCTCCTTGTCTTTTTCTGTTCAGGCTTTTTAGAAATGTTATGTGTCAGAGAATCTGGGTAATGATAGGCACTGGTTTTAGTGATACCGCAATATTTATCCTAGTTCTGTGATTAAACGATCAGTATTCAACTCTTTATTATGCCAGACGTATATCCTCTTTTACAGGGTGAGTTGGTTGACGTTGACAAGTCAGAGACCTTGATTGAAATGGCCCATGTTAATCTTGTTTAACATTTGTAGCTTTTATTTCTTTTCCTAAAGAAAGATTGACTCTTCTCTTTTGATAACCTCTAAGGCACTCACTTGCAAATAAATGTAGTCTTGGCAAAAAGAAAAAAAGGTTGTTCTTAATAAAAAGGATATACTCTGTATGCATCTAAGCAACTGTATACATTTACATAGATTTACTTAGTCTTTATTTTTATGCTTTTTTGAAAATGATGGATGACTTATTACATGATTAATCTTTCAGTTGTGATCTTTTTCAAGCTGCTTTTGGGTGGAAATGGGAGTTTGATTATAGCGTGGAAAACAAACATTTTCATTTGCTGTTTTTAAACTAATAAGCAATATTAAATGTGCTGAGTATTTAGGAAAAAAAATCTCGGCCTATTTTGTGTTTGTAACTAAGCAGTGTAGTGTGACCTGTACTAAACAAACAAAACTGATGGTGACCTGAGACTATGCTTGTCAAGGCATGGAGCTAGTAGATCCCAGCCTCCCACACCTACTTCTTATTTGCAGACCGGAAGGAAAAAAACAAGTTTACTTGCTTTTTCAGTTCCTAATTTGTTTCTCAACCTGGAATGAACCAGTGATCATTCTGAACTGAACTGAGTAATTTGAAATGAGGAAAATATTCTCCCTTCTTGCAGAAGATGCTGTTGCTGTCAAAATCTGGCTTATTGCGTAAATGGACTGGTTCCAGTTGCTTTGTCACCGATTTCTCCTCAATTGACTTGTTTAATTTGCTTTGGAGTTTCAGCAGCAAACATACTTCTTTTCATAATTGTTATTTAAATTATCTTATTTACACCTAGGATGCCATCACTCAAAAAATGATTTCGGATATCTTTAAATCAGATTAGCTAATGTTAAAATAAAATTGTGCTTTAATTGTTTTCATGTTCGAACTACTTGGTTGCAAAGTGGAAATGTTAGAATTAAACTGTCTCTCACCACTGTGGGGATAAATTTAGGACAGTTTATTATATACTGAGATGATGTGTTTTGAGTTGCACGTTATTACCCATTTGGCATTTTCATAAGCCAAGGAGAGTTTTAATGTGCGTGGCTTGTTTGCATCTGCTGAGCTAGCAAGGTGTGAAACCATACGCTTGTGGCTCATTCTCTCCTGAGCTTACCGCAGGTTTTAGACTAGTTAGTGAATGGTTTTCTGTGGTGAGTGGTGGGACTACGTGTTTTGCAATACTTACCTTTTATGGACTAAGGGGACACAAATTGAGATAGATTATTGTTTTTGTTAAGAGTAGACAGTCTATAGCAATTTCTGTGCAAATGAAATTAATACATTATTCTGGAATATGAAATGGATTTGAGTTACCTGCACTGCAGGCGAGGTAATGGTAGTTACAAATGTACAAAACGACTGGATTTCTAAAGAACAGAACATCACTTTTGACACAGAATTTTTTTTAAATGGTTGCTTTCTTTTCAGTGTTTGTGGCATACAGGTGTAACAGTATTTTGATGGCTGCCAGGAACCACTTTGCTAGACCAGTATAATTTTGGCTAAGCACAGAAGAGGTTAGCAAGAACTCAGCTTGACCAAGGCAGGCTTTATGGTTTTCTGGAGGGGAGCGATGGGGGGGAGAGGAAGAGGAACAGAAGATGACAAAGCACGGGGTCTGCTTGGTGAATGAGCATGGACGTCTCATAACTACGTGGGAGCCTCTCACAGGACTTTGACCATTAATGCCATAGTGGAGCCTTAACCTTTTTGTATTGTTTTCAGTCTAAGCCCGGTACCATGCTGTCATCACAAAATTAGAAAGTAGCAAATCTTCACAGAAAGGTTGAGGTCAGGAAGGATCTCTGAAGATCATCTAGCCCAACCCCCAGCTCAAGGCAGAGTCAACTAGAGCAGGTTGCTCAGGATTTTGCCCAGTTGGATCTTGTACTTCAAGCCGTGCATGGAGCCTTGCTCTCTTCTGTGTTAACATGTTGTTGACCTTGTTGACATTGTAACGCTTTGCTCTGTTTGGCATTACTTTCCGCATAGCATTATAATGTGTGATTTAATGTCTCATTTAAACAGGACAAAGTGCTTTTTGAACTTAAGAGTGAGATTGTACAACCTCTCAGTTTTGGAGAAAACTGTTGGTATGGAGGAAAAACTCTCTACTGCAGTAATTTGTTGGTCTTTTATGTTTCTTTGTGAGCATTTCATGTGAAACTGCTTATTGGCTGTAAACTCTGAAAAACTAGCTGAAGTGAGAGCAGCCTCAAGGCTGCTTTAACTTAAACAAACTAGAAGCCAAAAAATTCCATAGTTGGCGAAGAGCAAAGCTTGCCTTGGGAAGGGGCATATACTCCCTTCTGTACCAGTGCAGAGAGCTGAATTATAATTTGTAAGGGTGTTAGATGGATGTACAAGACTAATTAAGCTACTTCTACCCAAGCCTTCTACACAGGAGTTTTATTTATGTCCTTGACGTAAGTAAGGGAAAGTCTTAGAATGGCATGAAGTCCAAATGTTACTTGGTTTGACTTTAACGTACAGTATTGTGTGGTGGATGCCCTACAGTAAAAGTTGTGCTGTGGTTATTGTGCAGTTTCTGAAATCCTACTGTAATAGTGGTCATGCGATGAAACCACACTATATGAAAGAGTTTTCTCTGTAGTCTTCATATTGGTATCAAGTTACTCCAAGGCCCTGCATTTCTGAGTGGTTCTCGTAATTCCTGTATGTACAGTCATTTTCTTGGCTCTATGCCTTGTCACATTACCCATCGCAGTGCTGTAGTCCGGGGGCTGCTGAGGCTTGACCCCAGGACGAGCGCTCTGT